>NW_004949109.1:6059611-6068990 GCF_000317375.1 Microtus ochrogaster
AGAGGAGAGGAGAGGAGAGGAGAGGAGAGGAGAGGAGAGGAGAAAAGGGAAAAAGAAATCTTATTGGATCCATCTCAGTGGTGTTTGAGATGGGAAAGATGGTTTAAAGGTGCAGCAAATTTGAAAAGCAAAAGTCCTTTGGTCTTCTTTGCCCATCTCCTCCAAAGTTGTTCTTCCAGAGCACAGAGAACGTCTCCAGTGGCTTGGTTTTAGTTTTTGCTTGTTTGGGCTCAGTGTTTTGGTTGGTGGCGGTGAAGTAAAAACCTTACTTATCCGATGTTGGCCTTCAACTCCTGATCTCCTCTTTCTACCCTCTGTGCCACTGTGCCCCACTGACTCATGTCTTGTTAACATCCCTAGTGAAGCACTCAGAAAGTTCTCCAAGGACACTTGAGCTTACCTCAACCTATGCAACTTTTGCTGAGTCCCTATTCTGTGCTCCTGTCTTTGCTGGTCATCGAGTTATAGAACCCTGGGCCTCTGGGATGCTAAGTCACCCGTCTACATTCTTGACTGCTCCCCTAGCCCCTTCAGTCATGATGAAAGGGTTTCTTTCTTCATCTGAGCACATGGATGTCAAGTCTGAAGATAAATCCCGTTTCAGTGACAGCTGGAAGAGGCCTTGGGACTAAATGCAGGCCCAGAGGAACAGAAGCAGAAATCTGTAACTAGAGGCTTCTCTCCCACCCACCAGTTCCCAAATAACCACCCCAAGGCTTACTATTAATTACGAACTGTTTGGGCCTATTGGTTCAGACTTATTATTAACTAGCTCTTGCAACTTAACCCATTTCTATCATTCTATATTTTACCATGAGGTTCGTGCCTTGTTACCTCACATCTTTCTTTTCTGGTGGTTGCTGGCGGTTCCCCCAACTCTGCCTTCTTTTTCCCTTACTTTTTGCTTGGATTTCCTGCCTGTCTCTATTCTGCTTGGCTATGGTAATAAGACATATTCACAGCATACAGAGGGGCATCTCATATCATAAATCATGTGTCTGCTTCTAGCAGCATTCCAGTAAAGACATTAAGGCAGAAGCCCACTGTCAGTCTTTAGCATTCTGTTGTCCTGATACCTGGAGCTTGTCCACTGACAACCTGAACTTACATCGACAGAGCGGTAAGATGGAAACAGTCTGCATGCTTGACATATGGGCTCTCCACCAGCCCTGAACCCCTACACAGACTTCAGGGTGGGAATTTAACCTGCCATTTATTTTTAAGCCATGTATGTATGGTGGCTTGAATGAGAATGGCCCCCACAGGCTCATATATTTGAATGTTTGTTTACCAATTGGTAGGCTGTTGGAGGAGGTGTGTCACTGCCAGTGGGCTCTGGGGTTTCAAAAGGCTGTGGTAGGACCCAGCTCTCTCTCTCTCTCTCTCTCTCTCTCTCTCTCTCTCTCCTCTCTCTCTCTCTCCACTCCCTCCTTTCATCAAGATGAAAAATTTTTTTTAAAGACTTATTTATTTATTTATTATGTGTACAACATTCCTTCCATGTGTGCCCACAGGCCAGAAGGGGGCGCCAGGTCTCATTACAGATGGCTGTGAGCCACCATGTGGTTGCTGGGATTTGAACTCAGGACCTCTGGAAGAGCAGTTAGTGCTCTTAACCACTGAGCCATCTCTCTAGCCCAGGGATGAAAAATTTTTAGCTACTGCTTCAGCAATCATGCATGTCTGCCTGTCACCACACTCCCTGTTATGATGGCCGTGGACTCACTCTCTAAAACTATAAGCAAGCCCCTAGTTAATGCTTTCTCTTATAAGTTGCCTTGGTCATGGTGTCTCTTCACAGCAGTAGAACAGTAACTAAGACACTGTTTTAGATTCATTTTTTTATGCTTGGATGGTTGACTTTTGGTTCTGTAAATCAAACCCAGAACCTTACAAATGCTAAGTGTACCCTGTGTACTGTCTACCAATGAATAACACCCCACACCCTTGTTCTCAGGCTTTATGACACTAGGGGCAATTTCTCACTAGTACAACATACAAGACAAAGTTCTCAGCCTGTGGGAGGTGAGCCTCCAATTCTGATAAGAATACAGCAGGCTTATGCTGTCCCTGCCTTGTGGACAAAGCAGGAAAGGCAGCAGGGATTGGGGTTGTAACTCCATGACGGAACACTTGTTTACCGTTGGTGAGGCCCTGGACTTGATTCCCAGTACTGCAGCAAGCTGAAGACCTGCAAGGCCAGTCACTGGGAGACTGAAGAAGGAGGACTGCAGGACTCACTAGGCTACAGAATTAGTTCAAGGCCAGCTTGGGCGACTTAGGGAGACAGTGTCTTAAAATTAAGGGTATGAAAAGAAAGCTGGATGGAGGCCGGAAGAGCTCAGCAGCTAAAAGTGCATACTACTCCTCGAATGAAGGATCTGAGTGGACTCCCAGCATTCCCGTCATCATCAGGCAGCTTGAGACTCCTCTAACTCCGGCTCCAGTAGATCTGATGCTTCTGACCCCTGGGGCCACCTGCACACACATGTCACACACTCACACAGACGCATACATACTCACGTGATTAAAGGTAAAATAAGCCAGGTGTGGTGGCACACGCCTTTAATCCCAGCACTCAGGAGGCCAAGGCAGATGGATCTCTGTGAGTTTGAGGGCAGCCTGGTCTAAAAAGCAAGTTCCAAGACAGTCAAGGCCACAGAGAAACCCTGTCTTCAAGGAAAAAAAGAGTAAAATAAGCTGGATATGATGGTGCATGCCTTTAATCCCAGCACTTGTAAGGCAGAAGCAGATAGATCCTTGTGAATCTGAGGCCAGCATGGTTTCCGTAACAAGCTGTAGAAAGATCTTTTCTCAATTTTTTTTTAAAATATAGCAAACAAAATATTAGAAAGAGAAAAGGAGAGAGATAGAAGGAGAGGGAAAGAGGGGGAGGGAGGAAGAGGAAAAGAAGATATGTGCACATAACCGGGGGATATTATAGCGAGTGCTCACCTAGCATGCATGAGCCATTCAGTCCTTACTAATGTGTAGCTATGAAGCTCTACCTGGCCTGATACTCACTAAACAGATCAGGCTGATCTCAAACTTGCAGGAATCCTCCTGTCTCTGCCTCTGGAGTATTGAGATTACAGCATGGGCCATCAAACAATGTCTATTACATCTGGGACCCCATTCCAGAGGCTACGTACACCCCTCTTAGTTAGGACTCTCTGGAAAGCACACGTACAGATACACCAAAGGCATGCCCTAGGAGACAGTTTTCTTTCCTCCTTTCTTGTTTTTTCGGATTTATTTTCTTTTGATGAGTATTTTACCTACTTGCTTGCATGTGCACTGGGCGCTCGCCTGGAGCCTGGAGATGTGAGTACAATCCCTGGGAACTGGAGTTAAGGATAGGATCGTGAGTCAATAAACGGAAGCTGGGGAATGAACCCAGGTCCTCTGCAAGAGCAGCGAGTGCTCTTAGGTGCTGAGCCTTTTCTCTGGCCCACCCTCAGATGCCTCTAAATCTACTCAAGTTGACAACAGCATTAATGATTGTATGTGACAAGGAGTGTGTGTGCATGTGTAACATAGCAAGTTTGCATCTTCACAGGAATTCAGACTACAGTTATCACTCCTCCAGGTAGGATTGAGAAGAAGCTGCTGGGGTTAACTGTTGACATCATCATCATTATATAGGGGGGTTTCAAGACAAGGTTTCTCTGTGTGGCCCTTGGCTGTCCTGGAATTCATTCTGTAGCCTAGGCTGGCTGCATAACCTAATCCACTTGCCTCTGCCTCAGGAGTGCTGGAATTAAAGGAGTGCTCCACCGGTGCTTGGTGTGACCCAATTATTTTACATATGTAAATGTGTAAAAAAACATTGTGCCTGCATGGTGGTGATAGCCAAGTGAGATAGGTATTGGGGAAGAGATGCAGAGAGAACAAAGGAGAAGCTCTTCGGGGACAGAATGAGAAATGAATACATTTCTCAGCAGACCTGTTGAGAAAAAGAGCCGGCTCCTAATCCCTGTCCCCATTGTCTGTAAAACCCGAGTGAACTAGTAAACACCTTGAGCCTTACTAAGACAGGACTGGGTGGTAACTTCGTGTACAGCAGCCATTGCTGCGCTCTCTTGGTTTCGAATCCAAACCCAGCCTCTCCTGCAGCAACTACAGCTTTTTGTAAAGTCTTCACTTACTCCGTGTGAAGTAAGACGATACGCCTAACAAGTTAACACCGTTTCAGATGGCTATTCCATGTGCTGACTCCACATGAAAGCGTCACACTGCTACTTTCTTCGTGCAGAAACATTAAGGCCTCTGGCTCGTTTCAGCCTTGAGTGGGAAATGACCGCCCCTAAAACACGAAGTCGCTCTCAGAGTACTTCTCTTTTCCACCCCAGTTACTTCTGCCAGCAGCTCATTTTCCTATGTGCTCTATAATAGGAAGTCCCCACCACCGTAGCTCTCTGCTAGTCTGGCCAATTTCTTTTAGCAACTCATTGAAAAATGGGGGGACAGGACTCAAGATTATGACAGCCAGCCAAATGTCCCCACATACCCATAGAAGGCAAGCTCGAAGGCTTGTGGGATTTCCCTAACGATTAGATAGACTGATTTCCAGCAAGATCAAATTAGCCCTTTCAAGCACAGTGGCCAGTTCTGAGTGAGCGTCAGGAGCAGAACTGCCCACAGCTCTAGACTTTCTCAGACATTGACCGGCACTGAAAACTGAAAGCCAGACCCACGCCAGCCCTCACTGACTCCCTCTGTCCATGCAGACAGAGAAAGTCCAGGAGCCCCCCCCCCTCCCTGAAGGTCATTTATAACCTGTGGCCACTGCTGTGCAGCCCAGAGAATAGATCCAGATTCAGGGAAGTAGGTTTTAAACTTGGCCCCACTCCTGTGTAAGCTTAAAGAAGCTACTGTCTTCCTCTGGGCCCCGATTGGTAAACAGAATACGATCTGGACTCTGGGTGAACTGGGCCACGGCCAGCCATAGACATTGAAAGAATTGAGTTTTTAGAATGTCCCAGCCCGGTATTCTGTGACTCCTAACTCTGTCATATTTCTGATTTCTGTCTTCCAGTTTTCCCTGAAGAGCCAGAAAGAACTAACTAGATTCTCAAAGAGCCACTGGAGTGTGGACCTGCCACCAACAAACACAGCAGAAGGAAAATCTTCAGGGGACAAACCCCTGTGCCTGCACATAGAAATGGGAGAAAATGCCTTTGTCACCTTAGAGGATCAAGACTGAGGTGGAGCAGAGTCTCAGCTGAAGCCGATGGTGTTGGTAGATGTTTCATTTTCATATGTTTGTATCTGAATCCCTGTAAGATTCTGTGTTTACTAAACAATGACTAGTCCAGGAGTGTCCCCACTAGGCCTGGGTGGAACTGTTCTACAGTGACTAACCTGGGGAGTAAGTGGTCTAAGTGGGAGCCTGCACAGAAGAGGGAGTGGGGCAGCCATGTCTCTAGGTGTACCTGGGTAGACTGCACGGGCATGGGCATGCATCTTACCCAAGGCTGGGACTGACCGGTCCAAGCTCTACAGCCTCCCATCTGTTGTCCACAGTTTGCCCAGCCCCTTCTGAGTTTCTGTGGTGGCTAGGTTAGCTTAGGCCTTTCTCCTCATCCGGGATGACAAGAACCAAACTCTCAGAGTACTCAAATGTTTCGGGATGATCCCGCCAAATCCGAAAGGCACAATGCAGCGGGAGTGGTCTGAGGTCTTTGGCCTATGGTGACACAAGAGACACTCACGCTGGCGACAGGTTCTACTGTTGCCTCCTTCTATAAGGACACCAGGGCACACTTCATCCGCAGTGACCGCCACAGGTTGGGTTAACTGCAAGCTCATGCCACAGCAAATGCGGAGCGACAAGGGCCCCTCCGCTCAGGCACAGCTCACAGCGGTGAGAGCCAAGCAGCCCAGAGGTGCGCATTCCGGGCAAAGGCGAGCCGGTGGCCTGGGCAGCAGGGGCGGCAGAGGCGGGGAGTGCACCCAGGAGAAGGAATTCCATTCCGATGCTTGGTATTTGTTGGGAGGAAATTCGACCCTCCAGGAGCAGTGGGCTGGTGTCTGCGCCCTTTCCTGTCTGGGCTTAAAAAGGAATTCTCCATCTGCCCAGAAAAACTCGCGCGGCGGGATCCAATCCCTCTGAGTTGTGGGGAGTCCTGCAGACACCTTCACCCCCCAAGGTCCTGAACTGCTCTTTCCGCGCTCCAGACGTCAGTGCCCCCGCCCCATTCCCTCTCGCGATCTACCAAGGCGATACTCTGCCAAGTTCAGATATACAAGCCTCTTTTCAACAGACCACCACACACGAAGACACGGTTCTTTGATTCTGATATCGGCAGAATCAAAGAAAAGACACTAGTATTCTCCTGCCTTAGCGTGCAATTATTTCTGTGTTCTTTTTCTTGAGGGGACAGGAGCGATAAAACCTTTTTGGAAACAATTTGTCGTTTCTAAGTTTAGTCATTCAGTTTGTCTTCGTAATGTTACTTTTTGAAATGTTTTTCTCCTACACAATGCGTTCAAGAATATTTTTTTAAAAGAATACTTATATTGCTTTGGTTAAAAAGAAAAGAAAAGGAAAACAACCCAACAATATAGGGACATAAAGACAGTTGAATGAAACAACAGCACACAGAATTCTCAACACAAAGGAGATCCACTCCCGGGCAAACAAGACTAAGCTCTCTAAAGATGAAGCAGTTAAGTTGCAACAGCAATCGGTGCCCACATTTGCTAGAGTGGAGGGGAAACTGTTCTGCAGCTAACCAGATGGGGTCAGCGACTTTGGAGGAGATCATGTAGCGAACATGTATATTCCATGTGCACGTTGCTTTGGGATGACAGGGGAGTGTGTGTGGCATGAATTTATCAAGGCATCTGCTGATCTCTTTCTAAATGAGCGTGTATTAGTTCATTACTTCCTCCTACGCAAAGCAGAGATTAAGAAGTCAGATGCCTTCCATGCCGACCAGCAGATTGCTATCACTGTCCACTCTCTGATCTTCCCATTTCCGTGTTCATCCCTCAACGTCTTCTCTCCTCCCTGTTCAGTATCCAAGAAAGCTCCATGCTTTAATGTCTACTGCAGGTTTCCTGGTTTATATATACATGTCTTCCTAAGTCCTGTGACCCAAAAGAATGAAAGAAGCAAGAATTAGTTATTCTGTTCATTCAATTTATTTCCTTTTCTTTCTTCCTTTTTTGTTTTTTTTTTCTTTCTGTAATGGAGGTTTGTTTGCTTGTTTTTTAACATTTTATTTTTAGGGTCTGAAGAGATGGTTCAGTAGTTAGGAGACTGTTCTAGCAGAACACTAAGTGTCTCATTATTAGTAATAACACACATACACATTTAAAAATAAAATATTTTTGTTTTTTGTTTGTTTGTTTTTGAGACAGGGTTTCTCTTTGTAGTCCTGGATGTCTTGGAACTCTCTGTAGACCAGGCTGGCCTCAAACTCAGAGATCCACCTGCCTCTGCCTCTCAAGTGCTGGGATTAAAGGCATGCACCACCACTGCCTGGTATAGAATTATCTTTAAATATTTGTTTTTATAATTTTTAATTGTGGGTCTGTGCATATAAATGCAGTTGCCCACATTGACCAGAGGAGTTGTATCCCCTGGACCTAGAGTTAGGCAGTTGTCAGCTGCCAGACATGGATAACAGGAACCGAGCTCAAACACTCTGCAAGAGCAATTTATATTCTTTTTGTTTGGTTGGTTGGAGTTTTTGTTTGTTTGTTTTGTTTTGTTATTGTTGTTTTTCAAGACAGGGTTTCTTTGTGTAACAGTCCTGGCTGTCCTGGAACTCACTTTGTAGCTTTGAACACCAGGCTGGCTTTGAACTCAAAGAGATGAGCCTTCCTCTGCCTTAGGAGTGCTGGGATTACAGACGTGTGCTATTACCTGCAACTCATGCTCTTAACCACTGAGTCAGGTCTGCAGACCAGGTGCTCAAGTCATCTAAATGAAAATATGATGTTTTCCCTTTGGAAGCTTTCTAAGTTGTTTATTGTTCTTTTTTACTTCTTCTTCATGTTTTGGACTTTTAAAACACTTATTTATTTAGTTGCTTGTATATGTGCCTGAGTTTAATTTCATGTGTATGTGTACCATATGGATGCAGTGCCTTCTGAGGATAGAAGACTGTAAGATGCCATTGGAGTGCTGTGGACTAAACCCAGGTCCTCAGCAAAAAGCAGTAGTCATCCTTAACCTCTGAGTTTCCCACCAGCCCTTTTATGTGTTTGTTTTGCAGGACTTGGATCCATCACAGATCTCATGAATGCTAGATGAGTAGTAATTGAGCCACACCCCAGCCCAGTCTCACTCCTGGACTGCCTGTCCTCTGCCTGTAATTATTGTCTCTCAGTGCAGCAAAACAAGAGAGTGGATCTTTTTGTTTGTTTGGTTTTGGTTTTGGTTTTTCGAGACAGGGTTTCTCTGTAGCTTTGGAGCCTGTCCTGGAACTCACTCTGTAGACCAGGCTGGTCTCGAACTCACAGAGATCCGCCTGCCTCTGCCTCCCGAGTGCTTGGATTAAAGGTGTGCACCACCCCCGCCCGGCAAGAGTGGATCTTTAAAACAGCATTTTCCTCCTATTTAGTCTCAAAAGATTTCATGTCTTGTGGAGGAACTAAACTGAGAAGCTGGAGATTTCTAGGGGTGTGAACAGGTGTAGAAGGGAGGATTCTGGGAAAGAAGCTGGAAAGGGTTATAGGACTGGACACATGGGCCGTTGTTCCGGGATTGTTTACATCAGTTTGGATATCATTTTAAAAACCTGAACTCAGGAAGCTGAAGAAATGGCTCAGCAGCTAAGAACTCCGACTTCTTAAGAGGACCCAGATATGTTTCCCAGCACCCCCATGGAGGTGCACAACCATCTGCACCTCTAGTGTCAAGGGATCTGGTGTCCTCTTCTGCCCTCCAGGAACACCAAGCGAGGATAGGGTGCACACACTACATGCGGGTGCTCACCTGTACTGTAAAATGATAGTAATGATAGTAATGATAATAATGGTGATAAATCTTGTTTTGTTTTGTTTTGTTTTAAAAAAAAGCTGAGTTTGGTGGCACATGCTTTCAACTCAGCACTTGGGTGGCAGGTGCAGATGCAGGTGGAGGTCTGTGAGTTCAAGGCCATCCTGGTCTACAAAACAAACTCCAGGACAGCCAGGGTTGTTATATAGAGAAATCCTATCTCAAAAAATCTTAAATAAAAAATAACCTTGAGTTCAGTTTAAACTCTGAGAATGAACACAGGCACGTTTCAATCACACAGAGAGGATAAGGCTTGTATGAATGTTTTTTTTTGGGGGGGGGGATTGAGACAGGGTTTCTCTGTGGTTTTGGAGCCTGTCCTGGAACTAGCTCTTGTAGACCAGGCTGGTCTCGAACTCACAGAGA
>NW_004949109.1:6069723-6071986 GCF_000317375.1 Microtus ochrogaster
GCAGCTGGGTGTGGTGGCACATACCTTTGATCCCAACATTCATTCATGAGGCACGGCCAGGTAGATCTATAAATTCAAAGTCAGGACTACATAGTGAGTTCCAAGCTAACCAGAGCTACACAGTGATACCCTGTCTCAAAACAGAAAAAAAAAAAAAATAGAGCTGGAGAGATGGCTCAGAGGGTAAGAGCACTGGCTGCTCTTTCAGAGGTCTTGAGTTCAAGTCCCAGCAACCATGGTGGCTTACAACCAACCATCCATAATGAGATTTGGTGCCTACATTCTAGTGTGCACGTAGAATACTGTATACATAATAAATAAATAACTTTTAATTATATATTCATATATAAAAATGGCATTCAGTAGCAATAGACAGGAAGAATCCACCCCCCTCACCAAGAGAACTGATGTAGCATTTTGCTTTTTTTTTTAAATTTGTTTGTTCTGTTTTGGTGAGGGGGGATATTTTTGTTTTTTATTAAAGGCATATGCCACCACAGTGTGGTTCTTTTACACACACACACACACACACACACACACACACACACACACCATGTTTTCTTCAGGTATGGAGATTGCTCAGTGGTTAGGGTTGCTTGTTTGTTGCCCTTGCAGAGGACCAGCTTTCAATTCCTTGCACCCACCCACAAGGAAGCTCAAAATCATCTTTAATTTCAGTTCCAGGGGATCTGACTGACATCCTCTTCTGGTTTCTGTGGACATGCACACGGAGTACACGCATGCAGGCGAAACATTCGTACACATACAGCTTTAAAAAGTAACTAAAAATATTTTTTAAGCATGTTTCCTTAGCTTCTCTAAACACTCTAGGCACACACTCACAATGTAACTTAAGCTTTTTCACAGGCTCGTTCCCCACCCTCCCAATCAGAGTCAAAAGACAGGTGCTCTGAGTTCCAATCTTGACTCCACCATAGAGCTCATGACTCTAGTCACCATCTTAACTTCCTGGGCTTCATGTTTCACCCTCTCTGGCCTAAGAGTAACAGCGCAGCTCAAACAGCAGGCAGCTGTGAATGGCCATGCTGCCGGAGCTTTAGGAAAGGTGTAAGGGAGGTGCTTGCTAAGTGAGACACAACTGTCACGTCCTCTTTCAGAGCCCTGGAAAAGCCCATCCTTCTCAATTCTCCTTTCCTTTTGTTTTTATTTTTTTATTGATATTTATTGAACTCTACATTTTTCTCTGCTCCCCTCCCTGACTCTCCCCTCCCCTTCAACCCTCTCCCAAGGTCCCCATGCTCCCGATTTACTCAGGAGGTCTTGTCTTTTTCTACTTCCCCAATTCTTCTCTCCTGATATCCCCGTTGGTCTCTGTCCTCCCAGCATTCATGGTGGTGATTCTCAGTGTAGCGCCCCCTAGGTGTTGGCCTCCTCCGTTCCTACTCACTAGCTGCTGTCTAACGAACAAAGGGAATTCTGGGCTCTGTTCTCTCCTGGAGGTATTTTTGGATGGAGGGGGCTAAACCTTTGCTGATGAGCATTTCTATTTTTATTTGTTTCTTTTATGTGTTTGAGTGTTTTTTGCCTGTACATTTTTGTCTGTACATGGTGGGCCAGAAGGGTGTGGGATCTCCTGAGACTGAGTTACAGACAGTTGTGAGCCACCATGTGGTGTGGAAATTGAACAACTCAGCTGTTCTATAAAAACAGCCAGTCCTCTTGACTGCTGGGCCGTCACTCCAGAACTGGCTATATATTTTCTATAGCATAAAATTCACTTATTTTAAGTGGAATAGTCCATGTTTTTTTGGTCCCAGGATGGTACAACCACACCAAAAAAAAAAAAAAAAAAAAAACCATTTTGGACTACCTTCGCGCTCCCAGTGAGATCCTCCGTGATCTCTAGAGCAAATCTTCCTTCCCATTTCCAGATGTCTCTGTTCTCTTGCCTATAAATCACCTTTTTCGCCCCCCTGGATTTTCAAGACAGGGTTTCTCTGTGTAACTCTGGCTGTCCTAGAACTCATTCTGTAGACCAGTCTGTCCTCAAACTCACAGAGACCCTCCTACCTCTGCCTCCTGAGTTCTGGGATTCAAGCAGTGCACCACCACTGCCTGGCATTTCTGAATATTTTTCTTGTTAGTTGGAATCATACAGTGGTTGCTCTTTTATTCCGGCTTTTATCTCCTTGCATATTTTTGAGGTTTAGCCACATGTAATACATATCAGCATTTCATTACTTTATCACCTGTGAAATCAGAGCAAGTTTTCTTTTTTCTTTCTTTCTTTTTTTTTTTTTTT
>NW_004949109.1:6072086-6078948 GCF_000317375.1 Microtus ochrogaster
AGACCAGGCTGGTCTCAAACTCACAGAGATCCGCCTGCCTCTGCCTCCCGAGTGCTGGGATTAAAGGCGTGCGCCACCACCGCCCGGCTTAGAGCAAGTTTTCTTGTCATGTTTATAAAATTAAAAACATATAAAATATTGAGAATACTTAATTTGGTCTAGATATTAGGGATGTGACACAGCTGTTGACAGAGGTTTCTGTCTCACCCGGTCCCACAGACAGTAAAACCCAAAAAACACACAGAGGTCTACATTAGTTATAAACTGGTTGGCCTATTAGCTCAGGCTTCTTATTAACTCTTATATCTTACATCTTAACCCATAATTCTTGCTTGTGTTAGCCACGTGGCTTGGTTCCTTTATCAGAGAGGCATTCTCATCTTGCTTCCTCTGCATCTGGGTGACGGCTGCAGACTGACTCTTTCCTCTTCCCAGAATTCTCCTGGTCTCCTTGCCCAGTCTCTATTTCCTACCTGGTCGCCCCGCCTATACTTCCTGCCTGGCTATTGGCCAATCAGCGTTTTATTAAAATACGAGTGACAAATCTTTACAAAGCACCAGACCATTGTCCCACAGCACATAGCTCAGTTGGCAGAGTGATTGACGAGCATTCAGGAGACTCTGGGTTGGAACCCAAGCACTGAATAAACCCATTGTGGTGACACCAACTGTAAATCCCAGCACTCAGGAGGTGGGGGCAGGAGGATCAGAAGTCCAAAGGTCATGGATGAGCAAGATGGCTGATCCCGTAAATATGTCTGCTGCCAAGCCTAATGACCTGGATTTGATCTCTGGTTCTCCCAGAATGGAATGAGAGAACCAACTCCCACAAATTGTCCACTGACCTCTACACTGATGTCAGACCGTGTGCATGCCCTCCTCCAACAAATAAATAATGAAAACGTACAAAGGTCATCGAGGTCATCCACAGCCACACAAAGAGTTCAAGGGCAGCCTAAGAAATATGAGGCCAAAACATGAAAATAAGCTGGGCATAGTGACACACGCCCCAGCACACAAGAAGCAGAGGCAGGCGGATCTCTGGGAGTGGGAGGCCAGCCTGATCAAAATAGTAAGTTTCAGGCTGCATAATGGGACTGTACCTCAAAAACTAATGGTAATAATAAATTAAATAAAAATAAGTAAATGAATAAAATGAAAAAATAAATTACATAGTTGTTGTTGTATCTAGGTCCTTGAGGGCCTGAGTTAAGTGCTTTATCTGAATCATAAAATTCAGATCTCACAACAGATTTATGGGCTGATTAGGTTTAGTGTTACATCTGTTTTCAGTCTGAGTAAACTAAACTGTGCAGCTATGAACCAACGTGGCCAAGGTCACAAAGCAAGTAGGAGGCTCAAGTTGTTTTTGTTTTGTTGTTTTTCAAGACAAGGTTTCTCTGTGGAACTCTAGCTGCCCTGGAACTCACTCAGTAGACCAGGCTGGCCTCAAACTCAGAGATCCACCTGCTTCTGCCTCCCGAGTGCTGAAATTAAGGGCCTGAGCCACCACCACTCAGGATGGGAAGTTGAATTTTGAGTCTTCATTCTAGAACCCAAGCCCGAATCCTTTGTTCTTCAACAAAGTGGATGATCCTGTGTTCTGCTCCTTTCTAACATCTCAGAGTGTTGATATTTGGTTTTCTGAGACAGGGTCTAGTTTCGTAGCATAGGCAGACCTTGAACTTATGACAAACCTCTTACTATGGCCTCCCAAGTCCTGGAATCTCAGATGTGAGCCTCGTCTTTCTCAACCCACTGTGAATTTCCATGTTGGTATATGGAAATGCATGATAAATAGCAGTGAGACTGGACTGTGGCACGCCTGAGGTCTGTTCTCTAGGAAGATTACACTGGGGAAAGCAGCAGACTGTCTCTCAAGCAAGACTGTGAAGACCCTGGGTTGGGGAGTAGCAAGAGATTATCCATCCCTTTGTTTTGCTGAGCTGCGGATCAGACTTCATGCATATGCAAACAGTATGAAGGCAGACCCTCTACAACTAGCTGCTCCTCCAGTGCCTGAGTGATTTCCGGGCAGCATCTCTGTGGTTTCATGGTGAACCTCAGGCCCCACATTGACTCCAACAAGCTTGTTGGAGATGTGTTATTATTACAGTACATCAGAATTTGTGTCAAGCGTGAGTACCAAAGTATCCTGCACTCTAAACCCATCCTCTGACTTCTGAGACATACAACCCCTACCTCAGCAGTCCTAGGATGGGTAGGAGGAGTGAAGACCATACCCCATTCCACTGAGGGGATCACAAGAGGTGACCTCAAATTTCAATTATGGTGTAGAAGTGAGACACTGAGGCTCCAGACCCCTGACAAGACTAAGGAGAAGCAAAGATCCCAAGCCACTTCAAAAGCAGGGAACACAGTCACAGGCCTCTTACTGATAGCACCTTACTGACAGCCTGCAACATCCTCACCCAGGGCCCATAAACATCCCAGCATTGCTTACTTGACCAATAAGAGTAAATGTTTGGGTGTTGGTTAAACAACAGGATAGTGGCTCTCCTTGGGGTAGCAAGGAACTGGTTTTGTTCTCTTTCTCTGGTATTGTGCCTACCCATGTCTTTCACTTTGTGGTATTTTCTTGACTCTGTGTTTGGTTTTGCACATACTGCTTCAATAAAATTTATTCAAAACACATAAGCTAAAATAAATATTTAGGACATAAACATCACGTATTGCACCTGGCATGGCAGGGTCTCATTTGAGACAAACTCACAGTGTGAATCCATGGTGCATCATGGAGCTTCCCTTACAGGTTAGAAGTCCTAGCCTGGTCTACAAGGTGAAATCCAGGACAGAGAAACCCTGTCTCAAAAATCAAAAACAAAAAAGAAAGAAAGAGGGGGGAGGGAAAGAGAAAGAAAGAAGAAAGAAAGAAAAAAAGAAAGAAAGAAAGAAAGAAAGAAACAAACAAACAAACAAAGAAAAGAAATCCTAAATCCTGTGCTTGCCGAGGGTTCTGGTTGCTAGTGACGTCATGGAGCTGGGAGCCAAGGACGGCTGCAAAGAAGAGCAGGCAGAAGGTGAGTCATGATGTCCACTCTGCCATGACCATGTGCCAAATCTAGTGCATCCCTCTGTGATCAGTGCAGACGCCCTGAGGCTTGGAGGCAGGTTTCTGTGAGTCTGGTCCAGACCTTGGGGATTTCTTCAGGTCCACAGTTTGAGCTTTGTGGAACTCGGGTCTCTTGTCCAGCCCTTCCAGCTGGCATCATCACACAGCCACTGCACTCTGGAACCCCTACCCCGAGGGATGATACCTTCCCTCCTGCACCCCCCCAAAAACAAAAGATCTTCATCACCATTGCATATCTTCCTGAGATGGGACTGGGGGTGGCAGAGAACCGGAAATGTAGAACGGCACCACTTCCTCTTATGCTATCCCTGAAAACAAATAAAATCACAGACAGAAAGCTCCCATGGGCCCTTTACCATTCCCTGTCTAGGCTCCCCCTGTAGTCCCAATGCCCAGCAGCTGAGAAAAAAGGGTCTGTCACCCAACAGGGAAGACTTTGCTTTAGTCACTGACCTCTGACTCAATTTCCTCACCTGTGTATGAAATGGATGCAACACCAGAGAAGCTGGTGTTTCAGAGAAGCTGGTGGGGGGATGGTGCCCTCTGAGAAGATTTAAAACGGGCGAGAGTGAGAGCTGAGCTATTAGGAAGCTTATTGCTCTTCCACAGGAACCAGGTTTAGCTCCCAGAACCCATGTTGGGGGCTCATGACTGTTTGCAACTCCAACTCAGAGGGATCCCGTTTTCTCTTCTGGCCTCTGTGTTCATCTGTATACTCAGGACATATACGCACACACACACACACACACACACACACACAAATAAAAACAATAAATATCTTAAGGAAGAAAAAGAAGCAGCAAATTACAGCATCTGGTACACAGTAGCAGCTCTACCAAACTTCCTTTACCCTGCGTCTATATCCAGATGGCACTGGTCTCCAGCATCCACCTTCCAGCCCACCAGGAGCAAGCTCTTTCAGTCTGCCAAACTCAGAGGTACCACCAAGGTCCACCACCAGCACCCCAGCCTCCTCTGCCCACCTTCCCACACCCCACATTTCCCATCTCCTGTCACATTGTCGCCACAGCTCCATCCCTGGTTTCTTATGTCATTCTCCACAGGATCATTTATCCAGGGCTGTCATCCCTCCTTCACACAGGAATCCACGCACGCACAGGCAAATGGTGAGGAGACCCTGAGGGAAAAGACCTCTCTGTCCACGCTCAGGGCTGACTAGTGCTAGCGCCTCCCTAAACCGTCTACTGCTCAGAGGCGTGGGTCTACCTCCTTGTGGCCTACCTTCAGCTTCAACTTCTCTCTCACAGTCCTCAGCCCTGCCCCCAGTCCTGCAGCTGGGAGTGTTATAAAGCAGCCGCCCACGCCCCCGCCCCTCCCGTCCTGCTCAGAGGCCATATTCACCCTAGTGGTGGTGACAGGTTGATGACTCCTATAACAGGCCCCTTTCCTCTTCTGGGGGTTCCTGCCTGTATGGAGCCTGGTGGAGGGGCCACCAGCAGGGCCGGAAACCTGTGAAGACCGTCTCTGGCTGCCACTGAGTTCTGTTACCAGGATGGATGTTTTTCTACAATCACAGCCTCCCCTCCTTCATTAGGTCTCTCATGCCCCTCTGGTAGTAAATGCCCGGCATATGCACTACATTTCCTATAACTTACGATCATCAGAAAATCTTCTATTAATAGACCTGCTGCTGACCAGAAATCTGGCCCTGAGGCCAGTTCAGACAGACGTTTCTAGAGAATGGCTCCATACTTAGTGCAGAGATGCCCCATATCTTCAACAGCTGTCCTCCTTTTTAAAACATAGTTTGTAATTTTATTTTTTTTTAAATGATGGGTATACGTGTGAGGGATGTCCACATGGGTGCAGTGCCAGAGAAGGCCAGACCGGGCTGTGAGTTTCCTCAAGCTGGACTCACAGGAAGTTGTGAGCCACCAGAAGTAGGTGGTAGATGCAGAACTCTGGTCCTCTCTACAAGACCAGCATGTGCTCGTAACCGCTGGGCCATCATCTCTAGCTGTCATCTTGGCTACTGTCTCCACTCAGCAAGCTCACAAAGGAAAGAGGAAATTAGTAACTGAAATACGGACCCTGGGACATGGTGTTAGGTCACATGCTTGGTGTGCACAAAAGTCATGGCTTAATTCTCAGCACAGGAGGGGGCAATCATAAAGTCACCTCCTGTTGCAGAATGACCTTGGGCAAGTTCCTTTACCTGGCTGAGCCTTGGTTTTCTTTCCCCATCTAAGAGCTGGAGATGATTATAAATTGGAATTGGTATCAATTGATTAATTAGTTAATTTTTCATTTTTGGTTTTGATCTTTCGAGGCAGGGTTTCTTTGTGTAACAGTTCTAGTTGTCCTGGAACTCACTTTGTAGACCAAGCTGGTCTCAAACTCACAGAGATCCTCCTGCCTCTGCCTCCCAAGTGCTGGGATTAAAGGTGTGCACCACCACTGCCCAGCTAAATCAGAGTTGTTAGGCAGATTAAATTAGTTAGCATTCATAATGTGATTAGTTTTAAGTACTCAGTGACTTTTTTTTTTAACTCGGTGACTTTTGTTGAATACCAAAGGACAGCATCTCAATATCCTGATTCCAAAATGTGTCCTGCCAGTACAAAATACCTAAAAAAATATATAATGTGTGTGTGTATACAAAACTTAACCTTTATGTTTCTTTGTGTTATTACTAATATTCAAGCCTAATAGAACTGCTTTTGTGAACTAGCCAACCATTCTCAATTCTTACTGCTTTTCCTGGGGATACTCAAAAGGAGAAGTCAAGAAGAGAAAAAAATACTCATTGAGAAGGAAATGATAGCACACGCCTTTAATCTCAGCACTCAGGAGATAAAGGCAGGTGCATCTCTGCGAGTTAGAGACCAGTCTGATCTAAACAGTGAGTTCCAGGACAGCCAGAGCTACACAGTGAGACCCTGTCTTAAAAACGAAACAAAACAAGCAAACAAAAAACAGTGATGGCTATAGTAAAATTCTTACTGTTTTTAAATATTTTAAAAATTATTTTCAATTATATGTTTAGGCGTCTGTGTATGAATACGTGCATAGGACTGCAGGTGCCAGAGGCAGAGGCATCAAATCCTGTGGAACTGGAATTGCAGGTGTTTATGAGCTGCCTGACATGGGTGTTGGGAACTGAACTCCAGTCCTCCAGGAAGGCAGAAAGTGCTCTTAAATGCTGAGATCTCTCCAGGTCCATAAAATTGTTATTTTACAAATTATTTTCCATCATTATGGAAGGCAAGTTTTATTGTTGTTTTGAGGGTTTTTTTTGTTTTTTTTTTTGTTTTTTTGGTTTTTTTTCTAGACAGGGTTTCTCTGTGTAGCTCTGGAGCCTGTCCTGGAACTGTCTCTGTAGACCAGGATGGCCCTAGACTCACAAAAATCCACCTACCTCTGCCTGTCAAGTGCTGGTATTAGAGACGTGCGCCACTACCATCTAGCTAAGAGTTAGATTTTATTTAAGAAGTTATGACAATGTCCAGTGGTGGTGACACACACCTTAAATCCCAACGCTTGGGAGGCTGAGGCATGTAGATCTCTATGAGTTCAAGGCTAGCCTGGTCTACAGAGTGAGTGCCAGGACAGTCAAAAACACACAGAGAAATCCTGTCTTGAAAAACTAACCAGGGTCCAGGTGGTGGTGGTTCACGCCTTTAATCCCAGCACTCGGGAGGCAGAGGCAGGTGGATCTCTGTGAGTTTGAGACCAGCCTGGTCTACAAGAGCTAGCTCCAGGACAGACTCCAAAGCTACAGAGAAACCCTGTCTCAAAAAACCAAAA
>NW_004949109.1:6079154-6096200 GCF_000317375.1 Microtus ochrogaster
AGCACTCCGGAGGCAGAGACAGGTGGGTCTCTGTGAGTTCAAGACCCGCCTGGTCTACAGAGTGAGTGCCAAGACAGGCTCCAAAGCCACAAAGAAACCCTATCTGGAAAAGCAACAACAACAAAAGCCCCTGTGAGAAGTGCTTAGTGAGAATCAAGAGGGATGGTTTTGGGAGCTGGGGTTGGGGGATATTTGCAGAGCTATAGAACCTATATGTGCTAACAACAACACACCCAAAGACGTGCAATAGACTTCCTATTCACAGACACCACTTACTCACGAAGGCTTAAGAATGGCCGGACCATTCGATAGCATCCTCAAGCATGTTGTAGTCAACATTATAGGAAAAGGTAAAACCTGCCCGACTCTCACTTAGTATTTACCCTAAACAAACTCACCAACACCTTTATGCTGGGTTCAGAATAAATCTAAAAGTTTAGATTGCATGCCCAGGAAGGTATGTGCTTAGTCAAAGCTTTAAGAAAGGTATTGCAATAGATGTTCAAGACAGCCCTAGGAAGGTTTTTCTGTTCCTGGCTAGAGAGCTCTCTAAGCCTCTATGAAGATCACTTTAAGCAAAACACTTAACTTTCCCACTAGACATGTCTGCCTCACAGAGGCTGGCACTGATGGTTCCCAACCAGAAGCAACTCTTGCCCGCAGTGGACACCTGACAATGTCTGAAAACATCTTTTGTCCTCACAACTGACATTAATAGGTAGACTCCAAAGATGCAACTACATATCCTAAATACGCAGGGCCAGCCTTTCCAGCAAAGGAAGCCATCTGACCCAAACTGACAAGTGTTCAAGTTGAAAGCTGCTGACCTAGAACAAATGCCCTCCCCCCCAAAAAAAGGTCAACTGCAGTCTCAGGAGGGATCCTAAGAGACCCTTTTCTCAGGGGCCCCCACTGAGAATGGGAGGAGCCAGCAGGCTGGGTCTCCTGCTTTGCCTTCAGAGCACAAAGCCCTGGCATCTGAAGAGATTAAAATAAAACACTTGATTCCCAGCCTAACCCTGCCCTCATCTCCTATTTCTCCCCTGCATCCCCCAACTCTTGAAGCACAGTTAGAAATTCAAATCTTTACTGTCTGGCCCTCCAAAGCTCAGCCTGGCTTGCTTTCTGGACTTGTGCACTGCCTCCCTTTACGATGATTTCAACCTTGCTTCTTGCACCGATCGTAAGTTTTTTCTTCCCCTTCCCCCTGTACTTCTCCTTCTCTTCCTAATTAAGAAATCACATCCAGGGTGTCAGGAAAGAGAGGAAAGCCTTCTGAAGACTTCCGTGCTCTAGGTTCTGGGAGCCTATAGCTCTGTGGGTTTTGTGAGGTGCCAACCACACTGTGGTCATTAAAGCCCACATTGGTGGGGGGGGGGGGAGAAGGAGGGAGTGGTTTTCTCATTGCTGCTAACCTGGGAGCCAGCTACATCTTGTTTATCAGACTCCTTTTAATTCAGCTTGGTCAGGTTCCAAGTCCAGAGGTGGAGATTAAAGGCAACTGAAGAATCCAATTAGCTGCCCAGTCTTCTTTAAGCCAAAAACTCAGGTCACAAACTAGATCAAAGTGAAATGAATTCTCGACAGCTCTGTTCATTAAGGGGAGGGTAAGAGCTCACACTGCTAAGCTGGGCTCATTACTGGGACTGGCATTTTAAATACAGTATCTCCCCCAAATTACATGTTTCAGAGGTCAGAGGGAGAAACCCAGATTATCTTACATGAAGCCCTGTCCTAATAGAAACCAGAAAGCAAAAGAGAGAGCGTAGGGCTGCGAGGAAAAGATTTGAACAAAGCTCTGATATTCCTGGACAGGAAAAACCCAATGTGGAGGCTGAAATTGGCAAGGGGCTGGCTCAACTAGGTAATCCCTCCTCCTCTGGAAGATCTGAAGAATGGAGAGATCAGGGTCTTCCAGGTGGCCTGCTCAGCACTTTGTTTGAGTCCTGCAGAATTCTGGCCACCACTCCCTGGTTAGGACAGCTGCTAGGGAGATGGCCCACTGCTCTGGCAACCTGGTCAAGTCCAGCCTTTCCCAACCCAGGACCGAGCGGCTTCAGAAGAAAAGCTCTTCCCCATTTCAGACTCAGAAGCAGGAGGCTGTGGGCAGATAGCTCTCTGCTCCCTCAGGCTTTTATTGGGTGGCTAAAGAACATTCATGGAAGGGACCACAGAAGCCCTGCTCACATTCCCTTCCTGTAGGGAAGATCGCATAGTGGATTGCTATGAGAACATTTAGGAAAATGTGATTCTACGGGAGAGAAAAAGGAAGAGACAGGAAAAGGACACTCAAAACAGCATAAAGACCTATGCCTTCCCTCCTTCCTCTAAGGCAGCGATTCTCAACCTACCTAATGCTGTGACCCTTTAATACAGTTCCTCATGCTGTGGTGACATCTCAAACATAAAATTATTTTCCTTGATACTTCATAACTGTAGTTTTGTTACTATTATGAATCATAATGTAAATAAAAATCTGTGTTTTCCAATGGCCTTAAGGGACGCCTGTGAAAGGGTCGGTAAACCTAAATGCGGTCCTGACCCACAGGTTGAGAACTGCTTAAGGGTTCTGATTTTCAGTTGAGCCAGGAAGTCTGTGCTAAATTCTGCTTAGCCGCACAGCCAATCACTTCTAAAAGTGTCTGCAGAGGACTGCATATGCGAGGACCTTCGGGCTTGCACGACACTGAAGGTGGCTCTAATTTAATTGTTCTGCCTTTAGGAAGAGCTACTTCTTTGGTCTGAAATATGCTCTCTAGCTCAACCATGTCCCAGCAGATTGACATCATTTGGAAGCGTGACTCCCGTGGATGGAACGAAGGACACACACACACACACACACACACACACACACACACACACACACGGGGGGGGGGGGGGTGGCAGACAGGGACAGAGATGAAGAGGAAGACTGGGGGAGGGTAATGAGGAAAGAAAGACAAGGAAAGAGAGTTGCTCCTCTCAAAATTGTCTTGTCCCCCAAGTCTTTCCATCGCATAACTAACACAATCCCATCCCCCACCAGATCTGGAGAAGCCACAGAAACCTCATTATGCAAAATTACTCAAAGCGCGCCGGAGGCGGGGAAATTACTCTAAGGGCGCAGCCACCCAGGACCTCCTGCAAACTCCCTCAGACTAGAGCCCTAACCCCCAAGAGGCAGATTGGAAGTGAACCTCAGGGACCTCTCCCTAAATCTGAGGGTCCAGACTCCAAGTCCCCAAGAAACTGTAGCCCAAAGGGTTTCCCTTTGGATCAGGAACAAGGTACTCAATTTTATTTTAATTCTTTGTGTACGCACTTCCCTCCCTGGAATTTCCTTGACCACTCAAGTCCTTTCGCACCCTCCCCCAACCCCCAGGCATCAACAGAGGCCAGGAAAAGGCCCAGATCCCACCACGCAGATTTTACTACATGCCCCGCAATGCACAGGGAGCGTTTTGTTCTGTTCTGTTTTGCTTTGTTTTGCGGCAGCAACCAAAAATGAGTTTAAAAATCGAATCTTTTCTAACGAAAAACTAAGACTTGCGGGGTGGTGGAAGGCAGAGTTAAAGGGAGCTCAGATCCATTGGTTTGGGTGATGAGCCTGCCCACCTCCAGCAAAGAAACCCTCGGTGTGACACCGGAGATAGCACCCCTCCTGCCGAGATAGCACCCCTCCTGTCAGGACTCAGCTATACTGAGCGATGGCGGATGGGAGTGGGGACACATCACCGGAGACACTTTTGCCCAGCAACTCTCATAGCCGCTGCCTTGTTTGGGGGCTAAAAGCATGAACTAAAATGAACTAATAAAAATTTTAGTTCATGCTAGGAGGGAGAGAGCTACCACCAACGACTTTCAAGCACACGCCCCTGCTGCTCAAAAGCTGGGGGCAAGGCGCGATCTGCCACCCTTGAGCTGGTCACTTTCACACTGCAGGCGGGCCGCAGCCTGAACCCGGGCCCAAAGTGAGGACCGCTGGGTGCGGGGCAGGTGCCACCACAGGACCTTACAAGGTTCCCTCCGGAGCCCTGGCGCCTGCCCTGGCCACTGAGAAAGTGGGAGGTTGACCTGCCTGGGGTGAGGACGTGCTGGCCCGGGAATGGAGGCGGGGTTCCCCCATCCCAGCTGTCCTTCTGGCCCCATAAGGCTTGGACCCGAAATAGCAAGTTCACCCCAGGTCGGCCTTGCTAGAACTGACCCTGCACCCCACCCCAGCAAGGCTCGGTCCGCGCCTTTGAGACCTGCTCATGCGGGCAAGGCCTCCTTCTAGACGCCTCCTCTCCGACTGGACTGGAAGTGACCTTGGAGTCTGGTGAGCTCGGCCTTGAGAAAGTGAAGACTAAATGGTTACAACTCCAAATTGCGGGAGGAGTCTGACCTTGCTCAAGGGGGCCCGCCACCGCTGAGGGCTTCCCGCCCGCCGCCAAGGGTTCCACCGCCACAGGCCGAGCCACCGCCCGGTGCTGATGAGCCCCTGTGGCGAGGCCTTCGAGGACCATGGCACCAGGGGCTGACACAGCCTCCCTCTGCGGTGAGCCCTCTCTCTGGCGCGCCCCGAACCAGACCTGAAAGTCTACAGATAGACACTTCGAACAATCCGGGAGAGGGAAGAAAATCAAACCAAAACAAAACAAAAGCAGCCTTCCTGGGTAAACGCAGCGGCTACTCCTTAAAGTTTTCCTGACTTCTCATAAAGGTGGCCTGGCCATTTACAGTAAGGGCAGAATAATGTTTGCGACTGTACGACATAACTATCTCCAGACTTGGCTCTCCCACGCCCCCAGCTAAGGTTTTCAACAAGAGAAAGCAGCTAATGCGTTTGCACACATTAGACATCTTGAACGCATAATTACAGGCTGCAGACAGGCTGAACGATAAAATATCTCCGCTCGATATTTTTGGAAGCCTTTTGCGACCGTGCCTGGAATAAATAATAACCTCTTTCTATGTCCTTGGCCATCCAACTGCAGAACACCCCTCACCTCACCTCATTTCGGTAGAGCTTTTGAAAAAACAGTGGCGGGGTAGGGGGTGGGAAGGCAGAGAGTGAGGCTGTCGGGATAAGGTCTCCCAGCCGCTCCAAATGAACGTGGACAGAGACCAGCGACTATACAAACGAAAATGCATTCCGTGCCCCGAGGCCATGGCTCCTTGTTATAGGAGACTGCCAGTAGGGCCCTCTAGGCCTCCGGACTCTGGGTACCAAGCTCTCCCCAGCATCTTCTCTACCCGAAGACTAAGAAAATTAAAGGGGCAGACTAGACTGTTGAGTTCTTGCCTCGCAACGACCCTGCAAACCCAGTTTCTAGATTGAGCTTCCTGCTACCTGGGGAATCTAGAAGAAGAGGAAGAGCGGAATGATGGCGGCGCAGCAAGCCTGGAGAGAGAAGCATAGGTAGTTATTTCCATCCACAGAGGCCTGGGTCTCTAGCTTCCCTTGAGTCTTAGTTGCGTGGTCTGTAAAATGGAGATGATTATAATAACCTCGGGACCTACTTCACAGGTCGTTATGAGGAAGCACTTAAATTTTTTTTATTGCTGTACAACTTACATATAGCCGAGTATACAAATCTCAAATAACCAGCTGAGTGATTTTTTATATATGTATACACTTGTGAACGACTACAAAGATCAAGGTATAGAGTGGCGTTACTAGCTTCCAGAAGTTTCTGTGAAATAAGGAATTTTAAAACTAACTTTAGTAGGTGATGATATTGTCTCCAGCTCAGAGATTAAGAACCCCATTTCAGTACACGGAGTTTCCTGACCTCCGGGAAAAAAACTACTAAATAATTGGTTGGACATGTGGCTCAGCAGCAAGGCACTTGTGAGCAAGCACAAGGCCTTGTCATCGATATTCAATGCTGAAAAATATAAATAAAATATGCATCGCTTCTGTTACAATTAACAATAATATTAATATTTTGGCAGGGCATCATTATACGTCCTGTTAGTTCTAGAATTCCCCATGCAAATCAGGTTGTCATTGAACTCACTGAGATCCGCCTTTTGAGTGAGCAAAAGCTTGCACCACCAGCACAACTGATGTTTACTGTTACCATAGGTATGAGTTGTGGGGACCTCTGCTCGAGAGGCGCATTAGAGACCTTGCCTACAAGTACTCAGGGTGGGGAGCAGGGGTTAAAAACGAGGCTCATGTTTATTTTTGAGACAACATAGTTCTTCATGGGCATGGACAGGGTGTGCATTTCCAGACCAGGAACTGGTCCCAGAGGGAAGTCTGAGGAGACATTGTAAAGCTAAGGTCCAAGCTTTCAGATGCTTCACTTTAGTGCTTTCCCGAAGACAAATATAGCTTGATTAAAGGAGAAACTTTCCCAAAGTGATTATTGGCCAATATGTGAGCAGGTATATCCCAACAGCTAACATAGTCAGCTGATCACAAATTAACACACACACACACACACACACACACACACACACACACACACACACAGAGTGAAACCTCCGCTTCCAGTTTTCCCCAGAAGTCACCGTTAGTAATCACTTTTTAAAAGTACAGACAGAGGCCTCGCTGTTCACACTGTCCTGGCATTGTAAGAGAGCTCTCCACTGACAGGTGTATTGGCTTAGAAAGCTATATTCAAACCCAGTGACTCAGACAGAGAAAACCAAAGAGAAAGCTAACCTTGTATGGCCCACAGAGAGGTGGCTGCAGTCCTGATCTAATGTGAATGAGCTTGGCAACCTCCAGCCTAATCAGCTAAACTGACTTAGCTGTCACTACCAGAGGACCCCCACTCCAGTTGCCTAGAAGCAGAACCATGCTGGGAGAATAATCAAGGCACTGACCATGACTTTGGAACTTCAGCCATTCTCTGAGCTGAGGGGAAATTGGCAGTGGCACTTGGAGTTTTTAACTATTCTGTCTTAGTACCCATTAAGGAAAAAAAAAAAAAACCACTTCGGTCATTAGGCCACCCTGGGTGTCCACCTCCGATTCCATTTCCTTAGTCTTTTGGAGCTCTATGGGGTGGCCCCACTTTTGTCCCTCCCAAGTCTAGGCAGAGGCAGGAGGTGAGGCTCGAAGCCCAGGGCTGTGCCCCCAGACCTTGGACCCTGCCGTATCCGCTAGGAAAGTCACAGGAAACGCGTTTACCACCTGGACGACCTTGACTGCAGCCGATTAAAGTTTAATCCGAGGTGTGTGCTCAGCCTGGCCGCGTTATTTAAACACATCAAAGGTCATAAAAAGATTCCAAAGGCGTGAGCAGGGCGACTTGGACCGGCAGGGAGTCCGCCTTTTATTCTAGCTGACTTCCAGGGCTAGGATTTGGAGAGCGGGGCGACGAAGGGGCCGTGAGAAACAAAACCAGCCGGGGGAAACCAAGTCCCAGACCCAGGGAAAGACAACGCTTTGTATAATTCCGATTAACTTGGAAGACATCTAGCGGGGAGAGATCGCAACTGCAGTGACGTCCTCGAGCATCCTCTGCCTCTGCAGGGAGAGGTGCCAGGCCCCTGAGAGAAGCCAATCTCCCCAGTGCAGACTTTAGCCGGCCACATGCTCACTCAACTGTCAAAGATCTCAGAGCAGGTTCCGAGGCGTCATTTCCCCAGCTCTGGCTGAGTCTCCAGGCTGTGGTACTAGTATCCAGTTGATGACATGTTGTCCACGATTCCAGAACAGTCTGTTTCAATTCTTCGAGAAGCACCTGATCCTACATTGGAAAAGCCCCAGACACCTATATGTGGCTATAGAGTAGAGTCATTTAAGGCCAGAGGCAAGAAAGACAGCCTGCCAGCTCTGGACTGCAGTCCACTGGGCAGTTAGCAGACAGCAGGGGCTCAGCTACCCAGGGTGCTCAGGCAGCATTATCAACTCATCTCCGTTGTGGACTCCTGAGACCACACCTCACTCCGTGTGGACATGCGGAGGACACCCATGCTAAACCACCCTATGGGAATAAACTTCACGTGTGGACCACTTTTTCTGTCTCCCTCGCCCAGCCCTAGCAGCAGCTGGAACTTTGAGGCCAAATCAACATTCTGTGCTCCAGAGAGGCTCCCCATAGTTCCTCTGGGAGCTGGATTCTCCTGCTTTAAGAGAGTGAGGATATCCTTATCCCGGGCAGCCTCCTGGCTGATTATATTGAGAGGGGGGGGGGATCTCCATTTGTTATGACACCATGTCATCCTAGAGTTTTCAGGAAAAGAGTAGCATCAGGATGCTGCTTGTCTTTGTGATTACAAGGTGATGGGGGAGGGGACTAGAGAGATAGGTCAGTGGTTAAGAGCGCTTGCTCTTGCAGAGGACCAGTGTTTGATTCCCAGCACCCACATGGTGACTCACAGCTATCCATAACCCCAGGTCCAAGGGATCCAATCACCACAAACATAGTGAACATACATGCAGGCAGGCAAAACATCCATACACACAAATTAAAATAAATCTTTTAAAAACTAAAACGAAAGCCAAGAGACATTGTTCTACATCATCTTCTAACGTATGAATCCCAGTACACTGTGGAGCCAAAAGTGGATCTCAATACAGGAACCTTCTGGAGGTAAAAGCTGCAAAGGACACAGTGGCTTCTGGGAGCTGTCCGTGTAGCAAGGCCTATTCATCCTGTCTTTTTCATTGCCAGGACCAGGACTATCCGTGGCTTTCGGAAATGGCCTCTTCTCTTCTGTGTTTCCCAATAAGTCACTTTCTCTACATCTACACACAATCCTATCTGGACTTAGAATCCCCTTGATTCTCAAAGGATGGTCTTTGCTTACTCCCATATTTAAGAAAAATAATTAAAAATTGGAAATGGTAAATGAGACCATTCGTGGCCAAAATGCTTTACAACTTTTCATAAACAGTAGCCAGTTTTCTTCATGGATGTGAAGAGCATGTTCCAAAGACTACAAAGTCTGTGGCTCTCTCCGCTCCCACCCCAGTCCATACTACCTGTTGGCTAGATGGAATTTATCCCCTACCATAGGAAACTTACTTAGGTTTTATTGAGTCCGCTAAGAATAACTGAAGCAGCCCTAGGTGGGGGCTGGGAGACAGGACAGCAGCTGAATTAACCAGAGAATGAAAGTCTAAGATCTGAACGCAAAGGAACCCAGGATCCAATGGTAGGGAGTAGCCCAGGTCTCATGCTGAGTTTAGATGGAGCTGTTTGGAGCCTTTCAGATTCCTTACTCACCCCGACCTTAGGTACACGTGCACAACCTGAAAAGTCCCCTGACCTTGGCCAGCCCACCTAGCTAGTTAATCTAGATTAACAGGGAACTTCTAGTTAGATTCTGCGCGGATCATTGCCACTACCACACGTTCTCCACACTCTGTCCTGTTTCTAGCACAGCTGTAGGGACTTCTATTCCTGGGGTGACAAACGAGTCTGCTTGCTCTCAGTGACATCAAATTACTTTGCACCAGCCAAGGGTCCCATGACCCTACATAACCTCACATTAGATCCTAAAAATGTAAAGAAATATGGCCTTTTTAAAAGTGGTTGAGAGCAAGTAATTGCTAGCAGGCTTGAGGGGCTGTCCCCAACTCAGCTACTGACCAAAGCAGATCCCAGCTGGAATTCACATACTCCCGCCTCTCTATAGACAGAAACTCAATTTTGAATTTAACTCTGGACCCTAATCAGGTTCTCAGCGTTCAAATTATTTTTGTGTAATTAGAGAAATCACAAGGAGGCTTGAAGCCTGGGCAGCAAAAATGGGACCTCAGTGGGAGGTAGGGGATGGGGGTGTAGAGACAGCACAGAGTGCTTCTGGAGCAAACTAGGCTCTGTGGAGCGGGGAGCTTCCACGTCCATTTTAAAACACAGATCTTTCTTGGGTTGCCGTGGCTTAAATATTTTGTCAGGAATTACAGCTTCACTGTTTCCTCACTTCCCTTCTTCCTAGCTCTCTCTTCGTCTGGTAGTGTCTCTTTTCCCAATTCCCTCTTCCTTTGAATATTTTATATTCTTCATTCTGCAGTCTTTGCCCTGACCTTGACCCAAGCTTTAACTCCCTTAGTGAACTCCATCTTAACATCGGGAGACCTAAGACACCTCCTCTCTTGCCAGCCACTGTGCCCTGGGCCACTCAAGAGCAAATTTGTTAGAATGTTAGGGTTACAGTCAGGGAGGCAATGCCCTAGGAACATTTCCAGAGCTTTTTGCCACAAACTATTAAAACTGACAGAAAGTATATGCACATAAATTCTCCTGTTTAATTTATACATCCCTTATGAGTTAGTCAAATAGCACTTTGCCATGAACAATTATATATACTTACTGTAAAAATCATCCCAGATATTTAGCACCAAAAAAAAAAAGGTAATTAAAAAAATTTAAACAGCCTAATACTTTGGCCTTGGAAAGAAATTGGGCTGGGTGGGGATGAATCTTATTAAGCAGCTGCAGATTATAGAATTTGTCAAACTCAAGAATTTTTATAATTTGGTTTTGCCATTTTGGTTTCTAAAGTTGCTAAGACTTTTATTTAAATCAACTTCAGTTTTCTGAACCCCACGTTCATTTTCAAACAGATCACTGAGTTAACGAAACGGCAATGCTTTTATTCACTATATTTAAAAAAAAAAAATCTCTTGTTGCAACGCAGATGGGATATTTTTAAAAGTATACAGAACTATTTGTCTTCTTGAAAATAACCATCACTTTATATCAGTCCAGTGCAGCTCTCTCCTCTTAGTTTGATCGTTAGACATTTCTTTGGGGTTCTACAGGAAGGGGTGTTTAAAATTAGGATATAGTCATTTGCTTAGAATGAAAATCCATCGGATCAGAACATGGACAGACACGTTAATCTTACAGGACTTACAGAACTCTTCAGTGGCTCACGGAAAAGGTGATACAAATCCCTCGTGTGACTGTGTGATTTTTATAAAGAAGACACATACAATTTCAGATAAAATCTTAAATCTTTTTGGATTAGGTTCCTTCTCAGTCAAACTTTGGTTTTTATCTAGTCCCAAACTGATAGAACTCATGTTCCACCCTTTTTTCAATCTTGAAATATCCTCAAAACCTTACAGTGAGAGCAAAGTGGTTCAATGCCTGAAATTTAATTTAATTTTAAATATTCAAAAATGAGCGCAAGGTAAATGATCATAAGGTTAAAGGTAAGCTGGGCATAGAGGGGTTTGGTACACATTTGCATATATTCTTGGAAATTATATTTTAAAGTATAATTTTTAATTCTTTTAGGCAAAGGTAGAAAATGTTTTCCCTGCAAGGGAGGGGGAAATGTGGTCAACTGGGTAGTTCCTGGAATTGCCCATTTACCCTTCAGTTCCCAGGAACAAAAAATGACCTTGCGCTGTTTTCTTTCTTTCTGACTTCCCCGAAGCTTTCTTTCCTCTCCGGCCAGTTCTTTCCCCCAGCCCATAAGCCGAGTATCCAAACCCAAGGTCGGGGGCTGATTAGGGAAGCTTCTGTACCCAGCTACCCTCACCAGAGTGTAAATACCTATAAAAAGTAATATCAAAAAGTTTTCTATTGAGCTGCTCCATTTCCCAGAGCTTTGGGCCGCGCAGGGCTCCAGTCCCGCAGACAAAGGGACTCCTTCACAAGCTTGAGACTGCTCAGTGGGGCCCAGAGCTACACAAAGATTTCTAGGGGAAGACGGCTGAACCAGATAGGTGCTGATGGCCTTCCACTGGAGACAGGTGTATTTGCAGTATTTACAGAGTCGGAGGGAACTGGAATAGGACCAGGGGAGACACACCGGCCGCCAGGCTGATTTGACGAGGTGATTTTCCCCCCCTTAGGACTTGATATAGTGGTCGTAGTTCGCCAACAACACATTAGGCATGCATTCACTACGCGTGTGCCTGTACGTGCGTATGAAGGCACACACAACGTTACGATTACAGTATATGCCATGCCTGTAAAAATCTGATTACACCTCAGTGTGTACTTGAAGGGGTTTTGAGTTCCCAACTTTTCTCCTTACTGATAAATTTCCATCCTTCTGTTGTTTTGCCTATTAAAAATTCACAACCAGATCAGGAGTGTGGGACCAGTCTTTACAGAGAAGGACTTCTGTGGGCCCAGATCTCCTGGCTCCACGCTGATTTCTGCAGAGAAACACAGAGCCAGAAAATATCAGGCTTATATGCAAACCCCCCTACTTCCTTCGAACTCTTGAACGTCTTCGGTGTATTTGTTGACATAAAGAATCCACAGCCCCGCTCTGGTTTCCTGTTTTGTAGCAGGCGGTGAGCATCAACCTAGGGTTGGAGTGGGGGCTGGTGGCGTTGGGTACAGACTCCTGGTCCTTTTCACATGGCAGCTGCAGGCGCTGGGTTGTCAGGAGGTACTGCATTCTACCAGTACCGGGTCCCAGTGGCAGTGAGCTCACTCCCAGAGTGGCTTGGGCCCCCGCAGTCCCACAAGCTGGTCCCTTGCCGGGCTGCCTGTCACTCGCTGTGGAAAGGAGCGTCCTCCTTCAGGTTGAGCCTATTTACTGGAACTTTGGTCCCTCTGCTGCCAACGTTGGAGTCCTTCGGTGAAGACTGAGTTTCCAGATCTAGTGAAGGGCAGTGCAGTGAGGACAGGGAAAGCTCCTGCCACCGTCTAACCTCGGCGGGCGGCGGGTGCAGGAGATTGCTCCTCCCCAGAGCCTGAGATCTCCTGTCGGTTCTTCTAAACCGGGAGTGGAAGGTTGCTCTCTCCCTTCTTTGAGACTGTTAGAAACCGAGAACAGTGATACAACTGGGGTTCTCTCTGAGTTTCTGTTATCTATCCTTCCGTAAGTCTCTTTCCTACAGCTGGCTCCGGATCCGGGCTGGTTCCTTTGTACCTGGTTCGATCTGGCAGGCAGTGGATGGACCACTTATCCAACATTTTGCTTTCTTCCAAGTCCATCTCCGAAGTGATCTTAGGTGATCTTAGGAGCAAGGTCTGTGGTTTTCTTCCTTGACTTCCCCTTCCACTTTTATAAGCCTCTGGCCACCATAGTACAGAGTTATTTCCCGTGTTCCAGAATTATCCCCACAGCACCAGATCTTTCTCTTTGACTTCATTATTGCTTCGCTCTAGAAGAAAACCTCAAATGAGTGTCTCAAGCTATGACATTCCCCTGTGCTCCAGCCAGCCCCTAATTCAGGACAACCCTTTCTCCCCCACAACCTCAAGGCACTACTGTCACCCTGGTGCTTAAAGGCTTGAGGACCCTCAAAAAACTCAGCTTCCCACTTGCTCTGACCTAGTGAGGATTCTGAGATGCTACCTTCTTTGAGGATTTCTCCATTCTTCCTCCTAGGCCCCTCAGTTCCCTCCCCTTCTGGATCTTTCTTGCTTTGCCATTATCTCTTTGCCCTCAGCCTGCCTGGGGTGGAAACCAGAGGGTTAAGATGTCCTGCAAAGGCAGCTCATAAAGTGGCTTGGATACATTGGAAACACATGAATATCTCCAAATACAAAGTGTCTTTAAAGCCAAACAAGGAATGTTTATCCTAATACCAGATCAATGCAAAGAAGTAGTTCCCGAGAGCACTGCTGATGCTGACAGCCGCCGCTGCGGTAAAGTGAGAGCAGGTAAATTTCATTTGCTAATGAAAATCAAACCCGATTAGACCTTGGTTTCCCTTTTGTCCGTTTTTCTTCAACCCTAGGAGCCCAGGATCCTGCAGTCCTGGTTGGTAAGGAGTCCTCTATCAAGAAAAAAAAAATGAGCCAAAGTCTCAAGCCGGATACAAGAGGACTGTCAAAGCCCATGGACACTGGCTTGTCCTAGTAAAAAACCAAGAGCAGAAGAAAGGCTATGGAAACTCCTGTAACGAAGGCCTGTCTGCAGTCATGCTGCCCTTGAAGGGCTTTGCTGAGAAATCCGGGAGCATCAAACAAAGCTCGGACAGTAAGGAGACTTCTCCAACTCCTACCCCAGTCCGGTGCTTGGCTCCAAGGACCACTGCGGCCTGAAGGTCATTGTGAGTGCCCTGATTTCTCTTTTCTAAGCCATGGAGAACCTGAGGATAAAATTGTTAAGGTGTTGGTGCTTCTATCAAATCTTAGACGAATTCTAAACCTGGGAGACAAAAAGAGCTCAGGAAGTCAGGCCCTGCTAGCTGGAAAGACAGCAGAATTTGCCTGTGTCTTTGGGAAATGCGGAGGAAAATTGGAAGAGACTACTGACTTTCCAAGGGCCATCTTTATCCTCTGCCCTTTCTTTCTCCATATCAAGCTGGTCTGGTACTGCCTGGAGCATCATATTAGAAGTCATTAACGAATCAAATCTCTTCTCTGCCTCTTTTGAAAGACTGAGGGATTATTCTTGTTTTGGAGTGAGTAGAAATTCTAGGAAGTCTTACCCCAAATTATTCCCAAAGTGCATTCTAACTCAAGAAACAATTTCCAGGGATGCCCACAGTCCAATACCTAGCAGGAAATGCAGTCATTTAAAAGTAGTGAAGACACAACACAGAAGGGAAAAAAGTCAGATATACCAAGATGCCATTGACACACGCCTCCTAGTAGAAAATTCTATCAGTGTAGAGGCAGGAAGAAAATAAGGAGGCCACTTTTCTCTAAATAATCAGGACTTGCGGGTTTTTTAATTGATTAGAAAAGATAAACTTCAGTAAATCAGAGCCAAAGCCCTTCCACGGTGGGGATGCCACGTGTAGGAAGCAAAGTTCAATGAAGTCAAGATGCAGCCTAAAGCCTTCCCCACTGCTCCATTCTTCCCAGACAAACCTGCTTCTGGCTCCTCTGAGAAAAAGATGAAATCCTTTCTCACCTTTTTTGGAGTGGAGCGACCCAGCCGGCTTTGGTAGTTTGTAGAACTGAGGCCCTTCCCCTGAGCACGGAGCTCCCGGCTCCAGTGAAATAAGGGGGGGAGGGAAGAATGTAGAGCTGGTCTTGGCTGCTCTGTGTACCAGGAGTTCAGCCCTTGCCAGAGGCGAATTGGCACACAAATCGACTGGTGGAGGCTTCCCGAGCTGTGTTTTCGTTTTTCCGAATCTAGTTGGAAAACTTCGGAGGCTCAAAAAACCCAGCTGAAGCAGGGCAGCAGCAAGGAAAAATCAGTCCAGTCTGTAAACACCGCCCCCAAAACTCTACAAAGAGTAAAAAAAAAAAAAAAAAAAAAATGATGTGGAGTAGCCAAACAGCCAGACACTGGAAATGCAAAGAATTGGGGAATTGCAAGTGAGGGGAGGTGGGCAATCGGCCTCCTCTGCTGCCTGCTCCCGCCCGTCTCCAGGCTTTCATTGCGCTTTCTCACACTGACTAGACAGCAACTTTCAACTTGACCTTGGCCTCCAGCCGTGTCTGACCTGTGTGTAAACTGCCCTCAAGCCCTCGAGTCTCCAAGAACTGGAGCCTGGAACCCTACTTTGTCTCTTTGTCACTGCTGAGTTTTACAATGCCACTTAGAGGGAGGAAGGAGTCAGGGGGGGATGGATGAAAAGGGCTCCAAAGGAACACAAAAATCAAGTCTTCCCAGAGCTCGGTTTCTCAGTCTGCAAATGGCCAGTCAGAGAGAAGGTAAGCTGGGGCCAAATCAATATTTACCCAGGACTGCTAAAATGTCAGGAGGGAAAAGACGGATGCATGGGGGTGTGGAGGAGAATTGGGTGTGGGGATCAGGGAAGGTTTTATTGGGCGACACTTAACATTAGTCAGAACAAACCCAGAATCTGGGCAGATAAAAGCCTGAGCCTAGCCTTATGGGTCCCAACCTTGCCAGAAGCCCAGGGGTCTTAGAGAACAGCAGATAAATTGGGTGATATGCATGGTGCCCTAGCTTAGGGATAAGTCTACAAGCTGGGACCAGAAGACAGGTCCAAGCCTGGCTGCCTACCAGGGCGCCTGAGACCAAAGAGTTCAGAACTGTTCCCAGCTTGTATATTCCAGAATGCACCCACTTTCACTTTGATCGTTTGTTACCCTCTGGACTTCTGACCAGTTTACAGTTGCACAATCAGAAGCCCTAAGGAGGCAGGGTCCCCAGAATCCCTCACCATAACATTGAGACTCATGAGGCTCTTTCAGTACAAACATCCACCAGGCTCTCAGAGACATGGAGACTCTGATTCTTCAGAACCACGCACCCTCCACAGGCTGAGCGCTTACTGGGAGGAAAGGCAAGAAATGACACCGAAGATCCCCCTTCTCTTCTCCCAAAATGGAATGCAACAGTGTGTTCCCAGATGTCTGGAGAATCGTGTCCAACTCAGGATCTATGAAATGGCTTTGTAGGAAGCCCAGAACTGGGGTTGGAGTCCCAGCCAGCAGTCCAACTGGGGCCTGTTCCTCTCAAACCCCTTCAGGAAAAGGCAGGAAACAGAAGCATGCATGACGGGTACTTTCTTCATCTGAAATTCTCTGCAGACCAGAGAGCAGTTGCGGAGTCGGAACTAATAGTGAATTGTATATATACAAGTGGGAGATTGTGGCTGTGTGCATCTGTGTGTGTTTGTGTGTGTGTGTGTGTTGTGTGTGTGTGAGGGGAGTAGGGAGATACAATTGGTTGTTCCAATATTCTGAGTCTGTGGCCTAATTGAAATTGTCCTTCAGGGCCTGAGAAAAGGGAAGAGAGCTCCTAAAATGAAGCCCAAATTTCCCGGCGGAATGTCCTGAGACCCTTGCGCCAGACTTCTCCTAGGAACTGACAGGAAACAAAAGCCCTGCCCTCATTCCCTAGGGGTGGGGGGGAGCCAAATCTCGACGTGTCGTAGGCGAAAGCTCCGACATCCCTGGTAGGGTCTAGCTGCAGAGACGTATCCATACCTGGAAAGAAAACAGCTCCAGAGGCCCTCCAGACACCCCGGGCCATGTTGTGCCAGTTCAAGTTAATCTCACCTGCCTGGCTACAGGAGAATTTACCTGACTTGTCCCCACGACCTCAGGTCGCATCTCAACTGCGGGCGCCCACGTCCGCGCAAGCTCCCCCCCGCCCAGCCTCCCAGGGCGCGACGCCCTGGTCCCCAGCGAGACCTGGGAAGAGATCGGAGTCCGCAAGGCGCGCGCCCTGTGTTCCCCACTCCACCCTCCCGAGTCCCCCGCCTCCTCCGTGGGTGACTGTTGCGCGGCCGCGCGGCGGGCGCTGGCGCGGAGGACCGTGCGGGCGGCGGCG
>NW_004949109.1:6096835-6165134 GCF_000317375.1 Microtus ochrogaster
CAGCCGCCGCGTCGTCGTCGGGAGGGCCCGGGCCTGCGGGACCAGCGGGTGCCGAGGCCGCTAAGCAATGCAGTCCCTGCTCGGCGGCAGCACAAAGCTCGTCGGGGCCCGCGGCTCTGCCCTACGGCTACTTCGGCAGCGGCTACTACCCGTGCGCCCGCATGGGCCCGCACCCCAACGCCATCAAATCGTGCGCGCAGCCCGCCTCGGCCGCCGCCGCCTTCGCCGACAAATATATGGACACCGCGGGCCCGGCGGCCGAGGAGTTCAGCTCCCGCGCCAAGGAGTTTGCCTTCTACCACCAGGGCTACGCAGCCGGGCCTTATCACCACCACCAGCCGGTTCCCAGCTACCTGGATATGCCGGTGGTCCCGGGGCTCGGGGGCCCTGGCGAGTCGCGCCACGAGCCCCTGGGGCTTCCCATGGAAAGCTACCAGCCCTGGGCGCTGCCCAACGGCTGGAACGGCCAAATGTACTGCCCCAAAGAACAGACGCAGCCTCCCCACCTCTGGAAGTCCACTCTACCCGGTAAATGGCGCCCCCTTTCCAGCCCCGGCCTTCTGGCTCTTCTCCTGCTTCTCCTGGGCTCGCGCCCCGGGGTCACTCGTGTGTCCCCCCCTGCACTCTCCCTGGCCTGGCCTGTCCTAGCAATTTTTGAACCCCTGGGAGTCTGAGCCAGGCTAGCTGGCGCTGTCTGCCCTATTCTAAGTTGAGCTGGCCCCTGGCCCTCCTTCGGTCAGGGGTGACTGGGAGGGAGCTTGTGGGTTCCAACTCTGGCAGCCCCATTTTCCCTGTGTGCCCCACCCTCCCAAGCCCTTGACACTGACTCCCTCCAAGATGAGACATTGACTTGATCTCGAGCTCACCACATTGCCCCTGATGGTTCTCTGAAAAATGGCTTCGTTGGAGAAGCTTAGAATGTTTAAATTTGGGGCAAGTTGAGAGCCAGGCTCTACAGAAGTGTTGTGCCCTGTTGAGGGCTAAGGTATGCACCGCTGGGTCAGGCGACTGAGCGCAGTACATGAAGGGTAACCCGATTGGGGTGGTCATTGGAACTCCGGGCGATTCCATTTCAATACACAACTAACCATGCCACCTCCTAACGCTCCAGGCTTTGGCAGAAGGCCGGCCGGATTGTGCAGAGCGCGTGGCAAAGAGCAACCAGGCGTTGCAAGTAGGGCCGGGAGCTCAGACTGGGCTGTCGCCTGTGTCCTGGCTCTGGTGGGTTCCCAGTGTAACTTGCCTTCTCTCTTATCTTACAGACGTTGCCTCCCATCCTTCAGATGCCAGCTCCTACAGGAGGGGGAGGAAGAAGCGGGTGCCTTACACTAAGGTGCAGTTGAAAGAACTCGAACGGGAATACGCTACCAACAAATTCATTACCAAGGACAAACGGAGGAGGATATCGGCCACAACGAACCTCTCTGAGAGGCAGGTCACAATCTGGTTCCAGAACAGGAGGGTCAAAGAGAAAAAAGTCATCAATAAGCTGAAGACCACCAGTTAACGGATTAAAACTGGAGCCGAGGGCAGCTTGAAGAAACGCCTAAGGACTACTCACTTCTTTGCCCAGATAATAATAAGGCTTAATAATAACAGAAGAATTGGAAAGAGAGACACTGACGTTTTGCTCTCCTAAGGGGAATCTCTTTCTTGCCAATGGAATCTACAGTTTGAAAAACAAAAACAAAAAAACCTTGAGAAATGGTAGAGACTGCCAGTTCAACCCCTGCAGGCTCTAGAGTCAACTCCTCAGCCCCTAAAACACACAATTTCAGATAAATTACGAATTTACTCAAATCTTGTAAGTATTTATGTGACCATTATATTTTAGGATACTGTGTTAGGTGGCAATAATCTGAAAACTGGTTACAGAAACAAAAGTCTGTTTCAACATCCGCTTGTCCAGCATCATCCCCCTTGCGTGTTAAGTTCCTGCTCAGGTAAAACCTTACTGAAATTCCTACCCAAATACGTTCCAAAAGAAATGTCTCATGGATAGGCTTAGAGGGGAAAGAACTGAAATGTTGATCTTGAACTATTGCTTAAAAGGGAGAAAGGAGAGAGAATGCTCATCCAAGGATTGATTGTCTTGGTAGTAAATGCGGCCAGCTAAACCCTTGAGGCTGCAAGGGAACTCTGGGTGGGTGACGAACTTCTGGAAATACTTTTCAATTACTTACAGCAAGCATGTTGGTGCCATTTGGACTAACCCAGTGTCAGAGATCTTCCCATAGGATCTGTTGTAATTTTTAAAATGTTTAGAACCCACCAGATAATTCGAAAGATTCACTTTACGCCCCATCTCCCGGAAGGTCCCATCCTAATACGGATTTCTCCTGAAATATATTCTCTCTTTTTTTTTTTTAACTTATTTAAATTTGCAATTTTCAATACTTGTAAGACATTTTGCTAGAGACATCATTTTTCTTTTTTTAACTTTGAAAAAAAAGAAAGCTCACATTGGAAACCCGCTCTCTCCAAATATTTAAATGCCTCCATTCTGTATTTTAATCTGCTAAAGGATTAGTATTTTTCCTTGTTTATCGTGTTATGAGACTGCATTAGAAAGTCTAGGGATTCATCTTCACATTTTTAATCAAGCAGTAATTTCAATTCACACATTCGTTTTGTCCATATTCACTAGAAATGCTATCTTGTAAATAAAGACGTTCAGCACACTGTGAAAATGTATTTGTGCACCTGCTTTCTAAATACTTCTACTAAAAATGAAAAATTAGATCTGTAGATAGTGGTATTAATTCTGTTAATAAAATAATCGCCATTAAAATCTGAAGGAAACACTTGAGTTACTTTTCTATGCTGAACTTGCACTGCACAAGAAGGAGCAGGTTTGTCTTATACAAGCCAAAGACCGTTCTTTTCTATTCTTAATCAGTTTTTTATAATTTTTTTATGAGAAGGGAAAGATCTCGCATAATTAAAATTCTACAAATGAAAATGTTCTGAGGAGATGCAAGTGTCAGGTATTCTGAAAGGCAGAGGAAAGAAAGAAGGAGGGAGAGAGTGTCGGTTCCCAGACTCCCCTGGAAAAGGAAAACCAGTTGTTGAGTGTTACCTAGACTGTCGTATTTTAAAATCTGTCTTGGGTCTGCATGTGACTGAAAGGACAGGTTTGGGTATTTGCTGAAATGACAGGAGTAGGAAAGGCCTTAAACCTTGACCTTGAGGAAAAAAGACAATTTGTGACCTTGACTTTTGACAGCTCGTGAGTCGGCTTCAGTCAGATCAGTAGATCAAGGGCGCCACCTAGTGTTGACAAGCCTCCTTGTAATTCTGCTTCAAAGGAATCAAGCTCTCTTACCCCCTTGACTTGTTTTAGAGCTTGGATACTCATAATTTTTTTTTTTTTTGCTCTAAAGGGAGATTTGAATATATGTAAATGATACATGTGCTTGTACATATGTCAATATATAATATATGTTTATACGTGTATACATTTGAATATCAGTGTTTGTGTGCCTGTGTATATGATTGTAGAATTTGTACAGATAGAGAATTTTTAACTGCTAATGACTGAAGACACTGTAATTTAAGGTGAATGCTAGAGTTAATGCTCTTTCTGCGGTGAGAGTTTGCTTCCTCTCTTTAATGGTCAACTGTAATTCGTCCTCATAGCGGCTTGCTTTGCCTCAGATTTCTGCGGATCTGTTTGAAAGCTGTCCATGTCTGTTACAGTGCAAGAGGTGTTCTTAAATAACCGTGCTTTCCTGGCCCTCGCCCTCCAAGGTGGTCTGTGACCTTAATTAGAACTATCTGGGAATCTTTACGGCAAATAAAAAGTCCACATACCTTCCTAACTCTAGAGTTCTAGGGTTACATTTCAGAAATTCAAAGAAACTCGCCTCTCTGAGAAGTCAGTAGAACTTAAATATATCAAAAAGTGCTCAGAATATGGGTGCACAAGGAAAAATTATCCTCCACCGCTCAAGGCTGGGCGTTGCTCCAGGGTGGTGTGCAATCTTATATTGATGCTTGCAAATCTACCATTTGATTTGTGGGAGACATAAATATACTTAATATTAACAGCCACCATCAAAACTATATTAACAATCAGTATTATAGCTACTGCTATTGACCCGACCCCCTAACAACACAAGAGATGTGTTCAGAGTCATAAATAATACATTTCATGTTTATGTATTTAATATACACATAGGGATGTGTGTCTGTGTGTGTGTGCGTGCGCGCGCGCTTGTGTGTGTGAAGTCCATTCTGCGCACACATGTATTAAGATGTCAATGGAACCTGGAGCTTTGGGATCTGGATTTTCAGGTGCAGGTTCATTTTATCTTTATGTTAGAGGAAACTAATAGCGCCTGGGAGAACTGGATTCATCATTTGATGGAAATGATATGAGCCAGTTACAATCTCAGATGATGGAAACATCTCCAGCCTCGCCCGAAGACTGAGAGCTTCTTTATATCTTTATAGATGAGGAATTGTGGAAAGGATATAAACCTGTTTCAACAAAGGATGCTCCCGAAACATACACCTCAGATGGTCTTGTTAAGTGCCATCATAGTTTGCTGCCCTGAGGATTGTCAACCGTTTGTGGAACCGAATGAAAACACAGCTTCAGACCCACCGCCCTGCACCTTGTGTTACAGTCCCGTTTCCAAGTGAACCTACCATCAAGCAAAGTTAACGATGTCTCCCAAATGTTTAAAGTGTTGGAAATTCCCCTCCGAGTTGGATCAAACACTGTTTATGAACTGCTCCGACGGGGACTCTTCTGTTGAAGGGAGACATTTTTCTTTAGATGTAAGAAATATTCTGAGCCTACGGGGCCTAGGAAAGAGGCCAACAGCAGCTCTGCAGATGGAAATACTGCCCCTTTTGAAAGCCGGCACTACTGCAGGAGTCTGGGGTAAAGTCTCTCTCTCTCTCTCTCTCTCTCTCTCTCTCTCTCTCTCTCTCTCTCTCTCCCCAGAAGATGTCAGGGTGCCCCTCCCTTTAGTTCTGAACTGGCTATTGATAGCAGCGCTCTCTCACCTAACACCCTTCTCATTTAAAACAGGCATGGATTTATCAGATTAGTTGAGGTGGTTATGGATTATAATGGCTTCTCAAAGTTTTTTTTTAATATTATAATTATTATCATTATCATTTGGTTTTTGTTTTGTTTTGTTTTTTGAGGCACGGGGTTTCTCTGTTCATGAACTCACTCTGTAGACCAGACTGGCCTGGAACTCAGAAATTCACCTGCCTCTGTCTCCCGAATGCTGGGATTAAAGAAGTCCCACTACCATGCCTGCCTGGAGACTTCTCAGTCTTTCAATAGCAAGCAGCCTAAACCCTTTAGGACAAAGGCAGCCAGGAGAACATTGGCCTCCTTCTGAAGACAATAGGAACAATAATGGCAGACACTGATCCATGAATAATGATGTTGAAAACCTCATTCAAGTTTTTTTTTCAAAAAGGGAAACTTCCTGAATAAAAAAATTATAAATATGGGACTTGAAAAAAAAGACCTTTTCCATCTGCTCCTAATACTGTCAGATTTATTAAGTAACTTTAAGTGGACGATTGTAAAACATCACTGTGGACTTTACTAAGTATTTATGCCTAATGCCGAGCTGAAGCCAATTCCTTTTTAAATTAGCGTAAGATTTTAAACACAAAGGAACTCAGAGACAAAGGGGGAGAATGTTCATTTGAAGATACTCAGCTTAGTTTAAATGTTTTGTTAGAGATTCACCCAAAGGCAGCAAAATTCAGCCGAGGATGCTGTGTTTGTGTGCGAGCAATAGCCAGATAGTAGATAGTACAGACTGTTCGATGCTGCGTCTTTGCGTGGGTGAAGATGCAGTGGCTGGCTTCCTCTCTGTGAATTCCCGGGGCCAGGAGCTGTGGGGAAGGTTGTCCGGGACTACTAATCCCCTGATGGGGGTTCAGAGGCGCCCTTCTGGGCCTGTGAACCTCGACTGAAGAGTCGCTAGGGGTTTGCTGATTTATGCGCATTCCTTTAAACTTGATCGAATGCGTGTCAGCAGCCCAAGACCTGGAGAATCAGAGAAATGTGCCGCCAGTGCCCGCATCCCATTTTTCATAAGCAAAAGATGCGGCCTTATCCAAACGGCCTGGCGAGATTTATGCCTGCCTGGGTCTTAGACAGGCACGCTAATTAAGTTTTCATCTCTTGGCCTCCGGGTAAATAAAATCTGGCTTCGTTCGTTATGAAAATTACTACTCAGTCCTCACGCATCTACCTAGAGCTGACGAATACCTGAGATGTGCCTGTTATTTACAGTGTTTTTTTTATAAAAGAAAGGTGATGCTTGCGCAGAAAAATTCCAGCGTGAAAGCAGCCATGGCCTTGCCATAGTCGATCTCGTTTCTATCCGGCTCTGCGGCAGAGCTGAATCCACCCGGCAGAAGGAATTCCACCGGTGTCTAAGATCATTTCTGTGAGCCGTCGGGAGGCGCGGAGCCTGTCCAGGTGCAAGGGTGTGGGCGAGTGAGAGCAGAGTGTCCGTGGACTTAGATGGCTGCCCAGTGTCGCGCCTGTGGGGGACAGGCGCTACCCCAAACCTCCTGCCCTGGCACAAGACACCCCTGCTCAAGATGGAGGCCCGAACCTTGCCTGAGCCCACCCGGCTCCGACGGCCTGAGGGCGGCAGGCAGAAGAGCCACGGCACCGCGGCGGAGGTCACCGTGGTGGGACTAACTAGCAGCCCGCGCCGCGTGGACCCAGAAAGGGCGATGAGCCACCCCGAGTTGCAGATTGACGTCACCACAGGCCTTGCAGGCCTTGCCTGGCTCCTGGAGCTATTTGCTGAGGACGAGGACAGGCGACCGAGGTTTTGTGAGGGTGCCCCCTTCTCCGCCCCGCCCCTCCGTCCCCTGGAGAATAATCGGGTATTTAATCTCTCCTGGTCTTAATTCTTGGCAGCGTGGAAGGTGGTTTTGCAACGGGAAATAAAACTTGACAGGAGCATTTTCTCGAAAAGAGGTTTTGAGATGGGCTGAAAAGAAATCGTGTTTGCCGTCCTCCAGCACTTCCGTCCTGGAAGTCCAGAGCTGAGTGCGGGAGGAACCCCGGGAAGCGGCGCGCGCGAGCTCCACCTGGGCCGGGAAGCAGCCTCGAGCCGCGCGGTCCCCCTAGCATCTGCCGCCTAAAGCCTGAAGACAGGACCAGGGCGCACCGGAGCTCAGCACGTCCGGGCCTGGCTGGCACTGTGTGACACCCAGATGCTGGACGGGGGCGGCTGGGGACCTGCGAGAGGTGAGGGCCTTGGGAAGCCAGCTTTAGCGCTGACTTCTGCCCTGGGGGTTAGGTAGGTGGTGAAAGCCGCGCTTGGGGCTTTGTTTCCTGGCCGCGAGCCTGTGGTCCAGCACTTTCGAAATGCAAGGGGGAATGGGGGTGAGCGGCCTGGCCTGAGTGGATTGTCTGGGCTGCTATTGGGTGGCAGAAGCAGGAGACAGCGCGGAGTCCTCCTCCCGCTCCTTACAGCTTTTCACACCGTAAAGGTCAAGTCCTCGGCGCCACTGCCTTCTTCATGGTCAGGGCCGCCTGAGAAAGAAGCCCGCCACGATTACAGAAAAGCACGGGATAGGTAATTGGCCAGGCCATCACTCTTGCTGCAAGCGGATCCTGGCCCTGGGAGCCTGAGCTTTAGCACTAACGCAAAATTCTTTTTAATTTTCAATTCCTTTTATTCCCATCCTCCTTTGAAAGGGGTCTTTGAAGCTGGGGATAGTCCAAGCTATGCCTTCATCCTGGAAGGGCAGAAATTGCCCCAGTGCGGGTGATTTCCGTGTCCGCGGAGGCCTAGCCAGGGCGAGAGCGAGTATATACGCGCCCAGGAGAACGGACCGGACCGGGCTGAGAGGAAGTTCTGGTCGAATAGGAACAGTGAGTGGTTCAGCCGGCCTGGCGGCTGGGAATCCGATATGGAAATAAAGATACTGCTGGGTTCGTCCAGTCCAAACTCAGGGTTTTTCAGGTCTTTGGTGAGACCCTTAATGCCCTTTCTGCCTAAGTCTACTTGAAAGCAGGTAGACTATGCCAATGCAAAACCCTTTGACTCCTGCCCCTCCCGCCACTCCCTCTCCGCCTCATTGTGCTCTACAGGACAGAGAATTCCTCTACGAAAGCCTGCAGCAGGTCAGCCCGTCTGGCCCAGCAGTAAACCATAGCTTAAGACTAGTTGGCCACTCAGCCTATCCCCCAAAGAGAACCAAAAGAGACCTGCAAAGTATCTTTTTCCTTTTGCAAAACAGAGCTGTGGCAAGGAGCTACATCAGGGTGAATAGCATGGAATAGGTACCAGGGAAGAGGGGCTACCAGGCAGGGTGAAAGGAGGAGGCTCCCAGAACAGGGCTCCTAGTGCGGGCCTCCACGGAGACAGAGGCTGCTCTTGGGTTTCAAAAGTAACCAGTGGAAGTGGAGCCATTCTAGGAGACAACTGTAATTTAGGGCCTCAGGATGCCTCCAGATCCTCACTCGGAGGACCAGAGCCAGCCTTCTGGTTGTGTTACACTCCTCTGTCTTTACTGCAGACACATTCAGCTGAGGAAACCCCCGTTTGGGCCGAACTGTTGCTGCGAGGAAGGGGAATGAATAGGAGGTGGATATTGAAAACCAGACTTCCACCCTTCAAAGTCTTCCTCACCCCACTCGCTCCCACTCTATAGGAAAGAATAAATAAAATCTCTAATGAGTTGGCAACCATAAAAATAAAAATAGTTCTCAAATGAACCCTCCCTTCTCCCCTCAGCTAAACTAAACGATAACCAGATTGTTTGGGCTATTGAGACCCTCGACTGAGCTCTGTGGTACACCCTCCAGTGGCCAGAAGAAGAATGTGGACTTGTTCAGATGTTTAGGGACACTGGATAGTGACTGGACCCACTAGTCAGGCAAAGAACCAACTGTGAGGTCAAGTTCAAGGTGTGACCTATTCTCTTGCTTTAGAGAACAGGTAGACCAGCTCAGGGAGAGGGTTGGTACCTGGACAGACAAACATACAAATTAACCTGTCTCCACCTGGTAGTGATAAGAGTGGTCCCCTGATATTCTGCCTAATTATAAATGTGATGGATTGGCCATAATCTGCCATACTTTGGGAACAAATACTTGAAGATCTTTGGGCCATTCCATGCAATCCATCTCCTTAGTTCACCATGGGAAAAAAAAATTCTCCAAAGATACCTCCTTCTATGTAGGAGAGGGTACCTATGTGGAGATCTGGCTCCAGTCACTGGTAAGTGTTTGTGGCCATTTGACCAAATCCCCTCATTGGCCAACTCTCACACCCATGGAAAAAAAGGCCACCAGATCAGCACTGGTTTTCAGTTTAGCTTTATAAACACAATGCAATATTTTGAAACAGAGGAAAGTAAGAGTCATGCAAGCAACAAAAGGTGAAATATTTATGGTGTTTTAATCAATCCACTGAACAGCAACTGTAGAAAATTGAGAGCAAGACCTGGTCGTTCTAGTGGGTCCACCTCATACCGGGCTCCTGTAATTACTCAGAATAAAGAAGGAGATGGGCTCAGAAAAGGAGCAAGGGTTCCTGGGGGAAGAGAAAAGGGAGGAGGTTGTGCTTGGAATTAGTACTCACTGAATGAGGGAAAGAAATCCATGTCAGGTCTCTCTCTATGGGAGGTTAAAATGAGGAAAGTCAGAAACTTAATAGACCCCTTTCTCTAAACCTGCCTTGTAGGTTCCTTCTTGGGGCACTTCAACGCCTCAGCCCTTACTCAAGCAAGGGGAGACAAGAGAAAGGGCAGGAAAATGCCTGAGGAAGGCTAGCTGAGAAGAGGCAAACAGACCAGCAGGAACTGCCTGGGGACAAGAAAGGCTTGAGGGGGGACTGGAGAGTGGGGGTAGCTTGGTTGAACATTTAAACTATGGATACCATGCTCAGCCTTCCAAGGACTGCCATGGGGGTTTCAGATCCCCTGAGTTTGGGATATCTGGCAACTGCTGCCTCCCAAGCTCTACAGCCAGGGAAGGCAGTAACCTTACAGCCTTTCAGGTTGATTCTAGGAAGCCCAGAGTCTAGGCGGTCACTCCTGTTTCCACTTCTGTTCTCGCTTGAAGTGGCACAGTACTATGTAGTCTATCAAGGGACAGTGCTTGCAGCTCTAGTCTCTTGAATGACTGTATTGGTAACACCCCTGGCACAGCCACCCCGATGATGACAAGGCCTTTCTACAAAAGGAAGCCTAGGCAGCTTCCCGGAGCGCTGCTCTACTACTGCCCGTACACATCTCCAACTGCAAGAAAAAACAGACTCGGCCACTGGGCTGAGGCACCTGGACACACTTTATTCTGGTATTCTACCTTGAGAAGGAGGGTGGAGCGAATGGTGTCCGAACCTCCCTCCCTTCATGGTGCGTTTAAGCCCGACGGGGAGGAAAACAGCAGCCTTTGTGGATACCAATACAACCCCCACCCTTTCGGGACAAAATCAGAAGAAACCTCCACAAGGCTTGGTGTGCTTTGCTGATTAAGTTTCCTTCTTAGCTTTTCAGTTCGACAAGGCTAACTTGTTGGCCACCTCCAATCTCTGGGCCGAGAGCCTTAGCCAAGCGCTAAGGGGGTCTGCCTAGACCTTGAAGTTCGGAAAAACAAGAGGAGATTGAACCGGCTCCCTCCCTTCTCTACAGACACACGCACCGTCAGGCCGCGGCCACTTCCTGCCTTTGTTTTTCTTCCTCCAAACATTTTTGGCCTCTTGCATTAGCCGCCCGTAGGGCTCCGGGTTGACGATTAAAGGAAATAAACGTTGAGGAGTGTTTTCTGGAGACGGCCCGCTCGCTGTGGAGTTCTTGAGAAAGAACAGCTCCTGGGAAACCAATGTCCAGGGCCAATGTCATAGCCTTGCCGGCAGCAGCCTCTTCTAGGAATGGAACTCGGACTTGGCCTTCCGGTGTGGTCTTATCCCTAGCCCGGTCTTTCCCAGAGCCTGGTGGGCTAAGATCGACCTTCGGCCTCCTGCAAAGCCGAAGAGTCAGTTAGGCTCAGAGCTAAGTGAAAACCAAGGACCCGCAGAACCACCTCCCTTTCTTTCCCCAGATTGGGTCGGAACCTCAGAGCAGCCTCTGGCCTTGTTTCTGAAGCCTGCCTAAAGAATACTCACTCTACCAGGTTCAAGCAGGTCAGGGCCAGGCGAAGTGGCTTCTATTGAGCAGCCTTGGGGGTCTGAGCATCCCAGCTCTTGTCTCTGTTTATAGAACTAAACAGCAATCGGCAGCTCCAGAGCTCCAGGCCATCTCCCTTCGGTTGCCTTCAAAAGCCTTATTTTTCATCCATCTTCACCGCAGCGCCCCCACACGCTCCCTTCGAGGATGCAAGTCCCTCCGGGCACCCCTCTTCTCTACTGTCTGTCTAATTGCTCTGACAATCACCTTCGTGGAGCACCTTCTTCGCCCACAGCCTTTCCTGAAGAATTTGCCGTGTCTCCAGGAAACACCCATGGGATACCTACCTGCCGGCTCTCGCTCACAACTAGCTAGCCCTGCCTCGATGCGAACCTGCACGGTGTCACACCGACCTTTTTGCAGGTACCCTTTCTCCCTGGCATCCGGAGAAGTCCAGCTAATTATGAGAGAAGCTGCCATGTAGCCAGGGGAGGCGGCCTTGCATCCCCCCGTGGCTGGGCCACCTCGGGCCCCACGGCTCAGGCACAAGCTGAAGTTGACTGCCAAAACTGCTATAAAAACCGCAGGTCTGTCTAGAACTGCTTTCGGTTCTCCTAGACGCCCCCGGGTTCAATTATGGTCTTAAAAGCCCTAATACAAGTGCAAGAATTTGTTTGCCTTCACCCAGGGGCGGGGCGAGCCCTGCAATGGTGGCGCCTTTGTTATGGCAAAGTCACTGAAACCCTTCACGCATTCCTTTTGTTCGAGGGTAGGGGTGGTGAGGACTGGGTGGGCTGCTGGGCAAAAGTTTGAGGTTAGCAAAAATCAACCTAGGGAACTGCTCAGATACTGCTGCTCACAAGCTCACCTCCCTTTTATGTAGCCTCCAAAAAGATATTGTGAAAAGATAAATATTTTGCCTCTTTGGCGACTGCAGGAACGAGAAGTTTTGTTTGTTTGTTTTGTTTTTGCTGCAGGACCATCCTGTAGTTTTGGTCCCCAGCTTTAGAAGGCCTAAAGCTACCCCTCCCCAACAACCTTTCTCCCTGCTCTTCTAGATCTCCTCGTGCACGCCACTGCAGTCATCTAGGAAGCCACAGTGGACAAATATGTCAAGCTGAAGATGCACAAATAATTTCAAGTTCAGCTCTCAGGGATTCAAGGGGCATGAAAGTTCCTGCAACAAATCCTGAATAAAGAGTTCATTAAACCAACGTGTCCAAGGAGCTTGATTTGTGATAAGCAAACCTTGTTAAAAAAAAGGGGGGGGGAGGTGGGGTAGGGGGACAGAGCCACATAAACATTAATGCTAATAAATTAGTTTACTCCACTACACAGTAATTACTTGATATTATTGATATTTACAGTGGGCATTCAAATGCAATGGTGGGTCATTATTTGGAGAAAATACATAATGAGAATAGTTCTTTTCCAGAGCAATACATGATTAAATTTGTTATTGAGTCAGTTACAGTCAGCTCAGCAATAAATAAATAAATCGATGTTGACACTTAAATACCAAAGATCTTAGCGTTTATACTCTAAATCTCCCCCAAGATATGTAAATACCTTTGGCTATTTCCTGGATGAGGAAAGGGAGAAAGGTTTTCACTTTTGACTTTTTGTGACACCCTAGCTCCTTCTAAGGGAGCTGTGGGGAGCCCCCAGTTCTGGGTCCCCTCCCTGCTTTGACCATGCCTAGCTGCCCCGTGCCCTCTCTTTTCTTTCATTTTCCCCAAACACTTCTCCAGTCTTGCAGAATGGCAAGCATTACTTTGTCTTCTTAATCTCCGTTTCCTCCTCTGAAGAGAGCGGAGTTTATCCTAGTAGTTATGGCTTCTTGAGCATTATCTCTCTGGACATCAAGCTTGGCTTTTTCAAGACATCTCTGTGGCCCAAGGTGCAGGCAGCTAGGAGAACACCTCTCTTTGGCATCGTGCTTCTCCTATGGACTACATAGCAAGAAGGATGAGAGCTGTCTGGGTGTTTTTCTCTTTGAATATTCTTTGCTTTCACTCTTAGGCTTTGCAAGGAAGAAGAGGCGGGTTAGTCCTCTCTTAGCCAGGGAACCTTGGGCCATTACTCCCTCTTTGCCACCCTCCATTTCCCTCACAGCTCTGAGGAGCTGCAAGCAGCCCAATGGGTCCCCCAAAGGTGCAGCATACCCAGGAGAAGGCTCCTCGGATGTCAGCGCCTCTAAAACAGCCCAAGGTTCGCCTCAATTGCATGGTTTCCGATTCGTCAGCTTCAGGAGACAGAACAGCTTGCGGACCGGTGAGCAGAAGCGCAGTCCCAGCACCTCTGGCTCTGCGGAGTCACTCCGAACCCTTACAGGCAGCTGAGGAGAAGGGGGTTCCTCCAAAGGCAGGGTGTGGGGTGAGGAAATAGGCAAAAAGATACAGGGTAGGTGGAACCCGGGTAAGGCGAAGGCCCTTCCGGACCGCGCAGATTATTGACAAACCGCGGAGGAAAGCTGCTCTGCCTGTTAGCGGTTTGGGGACGGAAGGCACTAAAGCGCTTCGGAAGTGACCATGAATGAGAGCGTGTAATCAAGTCACCGTGCAAATCGGACAAGCCACGAGGCCGGCACATCCACGGCTGCGGAGCCTGGCCCCAAATGGGGTCCAGCCAGGGTCTGAGGCTGAGGTGTTTCCCAGAGCAAGCTTGTGAGAGGGGGGGCTGCGAAGAAGGAGGTGGCGAACGTAAGCCTTCGGCTGCGAGACCTGGAGCCACACAGTTCCGGGCTTTCACCTGGCCATCCCCAGCCCAGAGCATCCCTCACCCACCGGGGTGTTGGGGGGAGGCGTCGGGAGTTGCGCTCTCTCTCAGCCCTCAGCGCACCCGTGGACCAGGACCATGTAGCTGAGCAAAGGAGAGCTGCTTGGGGGCGCACCCCAGCCTTTCTGCGCGCGGGGAGGCCCCCCAGCCAACATGAGTTACACCGGCGATTACGTGCTTTCGGTGAGAACACCGAGTGACGATCTGTTGCTTCCCCTGAGGTGGCTACAAAGAAAGGAAGCCGGGAGGGAGGGGAGGGGGAAAAAAGGAAAGGGAGGGGGTTTAAAAAAAAAAAAGCCGGGACTAGCTCGCAGCTTGTCAATTTCAACATCAGGTCACATGACCAGCACCTCCCTGCTAAGGATGGGGATAGATTTCCACGTCAGCTTACGTCTCCAAATTTCTACTTCACGGATCCGCTTCAAAGAGGCAGCTGCAGTGGAGAATCATGTTAAGCTCGGCTACTGCGGAGAGCCCAAGGTAGCCCAATGATGGATTTTGATGAGCGTGGTCCCTGCTCCTCTAACATGTATTTGCCAAGTTGTACTTACTACGTCTCGGGTCCAGATTTCTCCAGCCTCCCTTCTTTTTTGCCCCAGACCCCGTCTTCGCGCCCAATGACATACTCCTACTCCTCCAACCTGCCCCAGGTCCAACCTGTGCGCGAAGTGACCTTCAGAGAGTACGCCATTGAGCCTGCCACTAAATGGCACCCCCGCGGCAATCTGGCCCACTGCTACTCCGCGGAGGAGCTCGTGCACAGAGACTGTCTGCAGGCGCCCAGCGCGGCCGGCGTGCCTGGCGACGTGCTGGCCAAGAGCTCGGCCAACGTCTACCACCACCCCACCCCCGCCGTCTCATCCAATTTCTATAGCACGGTGGGCAGGAACGGCGTTCTGCCACAGGCTTTTGACCAGTTTTTCGAGACGGCCTACGGTACCCCGGAAAACCTCGCCTCCTCCGACTACCCCGGGGACAAGAGCGCCGAGAAAGGGCCCCCAGCAGCAGCTGCGACCTCCGCTGCGGCGGTGGCTGCGGCGGCCACGGGCGCGCCGGCAACTTCAAGTTCGGACGGCGGCGGCGGCGGCTGTCGGGAGGCGGCGGCGGAGGAGAAGGAGCGGCGGCGGCGACCCGAGAGCAGCAGCAGCCCCGAGTCGTCTTCCGGCCACACTGAGGACAAGGCCGGCAGCTCCGGTGCGTATAAAGGCAGCGCCCAGCGCTTTATGAAAGGGGAGTTGGGAATCTAGCGCAGCACCGCTGTTAAATTTTTATATGCTGTTTTATAAGCATATAAGGTTTATGAAGGGCCTTTAGGTTTCCCCCAACAAAACTTTGTTATAAAAGGAGGGATCACGTGGCGAGTGCTGAAATTGGCCGTGAAATACCCACCGGCCAAAGCACGCTTGGAAAAAAAAAATACAACTCCCCTTTTTCCTTTTTTCCCTTCTCAGCTCCCAAACCCAACAGCATGATCCCGCTCGAGGCCAGCTCCAGGCTGGGGAGCCGGAGGTGGGCGCCTGTAAATTCCCCCTACAAGGGCTTCAGGAGCCTTTGATAGCGAGGTAATCCGGAGATTTTTATAAAAGCCATGTGTTGCGGCGGGACTCCAGTCCCGGCTGGGATTCAAAGGCATCGCTGTTTAACGATGGCGCTAGGAGCGCATTTAACAGATAAAGTAGCCCGCTTAGCTCGAGCAATATATTAAAAAGAAACAAATTAACCTAAAGTTGGCCTTTTTGTCCAAAGGAAGCCATTTTCCTTTGGCGCGGTGGCAATTAGGTGCCGCCGTTCTGTTATTCACAGTTGTTATTAAATCAGTCTAAAACAACCTGTTTTTTTCTTTTTGTCTTTGTTGTTGTTTGTAAGGTGGGGGTGAACAACTGGCTCCTGCCTGAGGGTTAAGGAAGCCTCTCTTCCCTCTACCCTCCCTAAAATAGCATCCCTGCACTGCTGAGGACCTTCTGGCTGTGTGGTAGCAGTGAGTGCTGTGTGAAGGTCCTGGGTAGGGGGTTTCCTCTGCCGCCTCCCACCTCGAGAGACCTGGGAGGCTGGCGGAAGATGCAGGAGCTCTTGATCAGGAGTCAGGCTGACAAAGACCCCGCAGCCGCCCCAGAAGTTAAGAAGGGCTAAATCATGGCTGCAACCGGGAAAGCCTGGGGCCAGGATGCTTGCCTTTACTGCCTCAGGAACTGGCGGCCCAGGTGCTGAAGGTGAAATGTCCTCGGGCGGCTATTTGTTTAGTCTGGCGGGGCAAGGCACAGCCCGCAACCCCCCACTTGCCTGCTTTCAAAGCGGTTTAGCCAGCGCAAACTCGCCTGTTGCTGTGGGAAGCCCTCCTTTTTGCTCAAGGGGCAGCCTGAGTCCTTTCCCTGGGGGCCTATCTAGGGAGCTGGCTTTTATCTGAAGCCGGCTCCGACTGCAGCTTGTCCCTGGCCAGCAATAGCAGCCTGAAGGCAAGGGCCTGGAAAGACTTTGAAGGGGCCTGGATTGGGCCTCCAGACCTAGTGGCCAGACCTTCTTCTCCACTGGGGGTCCTGGGGCAAGTTGCATCCCCTATTCCCTGCTCACTCCTGCCTCTTTCCCTCCTTAGGTGGCCAACGCACCCGCAAAAAGCGCTGCCCTTACACCAAGTATCAGATCCGAGAGCTGGAGCGAGAGTTCTTCTTCAGCGTCTACATCAACAAAGAGAAGCGCCTGCAATTGTCCCGCATGCTCAACCTCACCGATCGTCAAGTCAAAATCTGGTTTCAGAACAGAAGAATGAAGGAAAAAAAGATTAACAGAGACCGGTTACAATACTACTCGGCCAATCCACTTCTCTAAGGCTCCAGCCTCCTGGAATTGGGAGGGGGGCTTCATACTTGTGAAATAATATGCAGATTTTGCCCTTGACAAGGTCAAGCCACACAGTGACTTGGAAAAGGGGGGGGTGATGTAGGAGAGAGGGGGAGGCTTCCCCTGAAGAGATAGCCCAATAGGAAGGGGCCTGAAAACTCTTGGTTCAGATCTCAATGGTTAAGCTTCCTATTAATAATTGGATTCTAAGAGTTGTGAATCAACAGGATGAATGGTTTGGGACCCCTGGTGGTTCGCTCTTAGAACCTGCAAAAGCTTTGGGCTGGGTGTGGTCACTGGGGATTGGGCCCTTTGCCAAACCCCTTGGAGGCCACCCCTTCAGGACCCTCTGAATAGAGCCTGCCCACCCCCAGGACTCCTAAGTCAAGAAGTTGGATGCTCTCCAGGCCTAGGTCAGCTTGGGGATGGGCTAGGAGGAGAGGGGAGGGTTCCTAGATGTCCAGAATGGGGTTGCTTTCCAAAAGTAATGTGAAAGAAAGTTGGACTAAAAGGTGGCTGTGAAAAGGGAGAAAGCTGGGGGTCCAGGAAGAAAGAGAACTCTGTCCAGGTGATATTAATATCTTTGCATCCCTCCTGCCTACCCATTGTTCTGTACCCAGGCCTGAACTCCTACCGGTCACCTCCTGCAGCCCACCTGGCTTTTCTGCCTTCCAATGGTGGTGATGGGTCTTCACTCAAGCCCAGAGTTTATAGAAGACATTGAGAAATCCAGAGGCTATGCTGGCTGTTGGTCCCTCAATCTCTGCAGGAAATGCCTGTGGAATGCTAGAGTTTGGCAAAGCCTCCATGACATTTAGGAAGCTTGGATTCAGTTGGTGTCAGGCAGCAGAGCAGTGGACCTGGCCAGTGGGTCCTTGGCTTTGGCTATAAGGGGCTGAAGTCTCCCTGCTCCCAGATCCCCCATTCCTACGCTGCACTCTGCTCTCATTGACTCAGAACTGAGCTTGGAAGCTTCTGGCAATCTTCTAAGAGCCGGAGAGTGATTTGGAAATATTTTAAAAGATAAATATTATATTATATATATATTTCCCCGAAGGAACCAAAGCGAATTTTAAGATGCAATGTAGAGGGGGGTGGGGATAATAAAAATATTTAAAGGCTCTATCTGTTTACAGTGTTCCACGGTTAAACTCGCTCACTGCTAAAAATATTTGAATGTATGCTTCATACAGGGATGGTGTTCAAAAGACTTGTAAATAAAGAAACCATAACCTAATGTGTTTCAATACTCTTCTTCCTCGAGGCCCCGCCCCCAATTAATTGATTTCTTTGAGGATGCTGAAGAGAATGAGAAGGATGTTGAAGATGCTCTTTTTATGCTTTTACAATATTGTATCATTTGGAAAGTGTTGGCATGCCTAGAGCTAGCCTCCCAAGACCTGAGAACTTCCTCTGGGGTTCTCCAAGTGAATCTCTCCTGCCTCCCTGGTGGTTCTGTCTGTAATGAATGCCTTCAGCCGGTTCTTATCCACCCTATATTTCCTCCATGTCTTAACCTGCACACAGACACCAGGGCACATGGGAAATGGGGAGGATGGAAATGTGGGTATTTAGTCCTGGTGTGACATTTCTCTCCCTGTTTGCCTTTTCCTGCCAAATGTCTCCCCTCAGCTAGCATCCTTTTACCAGTAAATGGGGCGAGTTTCCAGGCCCCTGAGGGGTGTGTGCAGAGGTGGTAGAATCAGGATTGAGCTACAACAGAAGCAAATAGGAAGCCTGGCCTATATGTCCACAAGGAAAGCAGCATCTTAGGGATGGGAGATGTCAGGGCCTAGTATGTGAGACTTGGCTCCCTCCAACTGACTTCAGCCCAGAGAAGGCCTTGTGGGCCTGCAATGGCCAATGGCCTGATCCAGTCTAACCTTGCTCACCTCAGGACTGAGCTGAGCCCCTCTGAGTGTGCCCTGTGGATCCCTTCAGCAGTAGAGACTAGGTATCATGGCAGAAGTGAATCCTGGAAACCTCTAGGGTTTCCGGTCCAGCTCCAGCTCCCTCTCCATCCCCTTGGGCAAAGAAAGATGCGGGGCTTGCTCTTTGTTTGCTGCCTTTGAACTTCTGCCTTAAATTTGGACATCACCCATAACCTTGAGGGCATGGCTGAAAGGGACAGAACCTTTTGTTGCCCACCCCACCCTCTCTCCAGCCACCCAGGCTGAGGCAGAGCAGCAGAGAGGGTCTCATTTGAAGAGAGGCCTTCAGCTTCAGACTCTGCTGTTTATTTGTTTGTGTGTTTGTCTAACTGGCGCGACAGGAGAAAGCCAGCTGAAAGGGGAGAGGGACAGACCCCCTAGATGAATGTCTACGTTGATAGACAGACACACTGTGAAGAACAAGGACCCTCCTGGGGGGCTAAAGGGGCGGGCAGGGAAGCCCGGTTTAGGAAAAGACTTCCTTTGGGATGGTTAAAGATTAACCAAAGTCTCTCAAGTTGCTAGAGAGAGTCTAGCCAGGAGAACTGCTTTCAGGCGGGCGGGCGGGCGCGGGTTTGATTTCTGAGCCCTATAAAAGCCCATCCTCCGATGGCTGTGACAATGTGGTCGTAAACCCGTCCCGGGCCGGCCAATTTGCATATTTGGAATGCGCCGCTATAAACCCGGCTGGGGTTTTGCAGCAATTTCTTAGATGTAAAAATGAGATCTCAATAGCAGCGGGTTGGGCACATTCTCTCCCTCTTTCTCTGCCGGGAGCCAGCTTCCTTTTCTGGGCTGCAGGCTGGCTCTCCAACTTCGCCTAGACCTGCAACAGCCACGAGATGGCGCACTTCCGATCAATGTCAAAGCCGCCAGGGAGCCGGGAACCCCAGCGAGATTCTTGGCCTTTGTTCGCTTCTGGTACTAAGAGCAGCACGGTACCTTATTTCACTTCCCGGATCCCCTTCGTATTCAAAAATAGGGAACCTCGCGCTCAAGAAGTGATTGGGGTTGTAATTTAAAGCAAAGCGCCTTCACTAGGCCTCTCCACATCGCGGCGTGGAGAAGCTGCTGCCCTTTGGCAGTGATTTCAGACATGAGTCAAGGTAAGTGGCCACAAGTTTATCAATTTCACTGTAGTAGAGGTGGGGAGGAGTGGGAACGTGGCAGATGGCTAAGCGAAGCTCTAGGCCATGACTGAGTTTGTGGGGTGATGCGCGTTTGCCACCCCCTCCCCCGCGCACCCCTTGGCTCTCTGTGGTTGGAAAGCGGTGGGAGGCCTAAGTAGAAAAGTTGTCTGTTTTAGCTCCGTGCGCCAGCCTTTCACCCAAGTTTCTCACCCTAGGCGATCTTTCGATTTTGCTGAAATATTCAGATCTGAATGCGTTAGATATGGCCGGAACCCAGGCAAAAGAGAGAATCAGCTCTGGGATTACGTTTCTTCGGAGAGAAAGGGATGTTAGACTAAGAAAAACAAAATTTCTCCTTGGAAACAACGGTGTGGTCAACATCTGTGGCCGTTGGAGCGGGTTTAGTCCCTGGGGCAGCCCGCCAGAGGTTGCCTGTTTTCTCGGAGGTACAGTCTAGAAGTCTGCCTAGCAGGCTAGAAATAAGCTTTGTTCCCAAAAAGGCCATTCAAAGAAATCCAATTTGATTGTTTTCTTTTTCTTTTTTTCTCTTTCTCTCTCTCTCTCTCCCTCTCTCTCTTTCTCTCTCTCTCCCCCTCTCTCTCTGTCTCTGTCTCTCTCTTTTGAGTATGTTGGAGACAGCCCCGTACTGCGTATTTGGAATGTGGCATCATAACCCTGGCAGACATTTTCCAACAAAATCTCCTAGCCGTTAAAACGAAGGGACTTTGAATTGCACATTTTGCAAATTATACAAAAACACATTAGTAAATATCATTATATTTGTTTAAACAGCATGGGGAATTAAGTCTGACCCAGCAGGCATTTGTTCAAGGCTTTCATAAAAACAAGTTTTAAATGACCAAAGTGCTTGCATTTTTGAAGGCCAGATTTAAATCTTCCTTTTTTTGCCATATTTAAATTTTTATTTTATTATATTTTCATTTGTTTCTCTAAGGAATTTCTTTCTTTTCCCAAATAAACCACGCCATGGCTGAGTAAAAGGAATTTTAGAACAAATCGGTGCTGCCCCTCTTCACGTGTGTGTGAGCAAAAATCGTGCTTATGAACCGCTAGTTTTGTGATGCATGGGCTCCAAAGCCGTGCCAGGAAAAAAAGCAACTCTGCGCAGAAATGAGGCCACACTCTGTGAACTGCAGTGGGTAGCAACTCTCCTTACACGCCTGAGCTGCCTCCAGTTTAAGACCAGGGCCATGTCTTTACCTACAAAACTAAGAACACTGGTACTTCATGACTACTGACAAAAGGCCCCGATACTTCCCCCACTAAGGGACAAGGGCCATCTTGAGGGTTGGATTTAGAAAAAAAAAGAAAGAAAAATATTTAACCTAAGGATATATTGAACCTGGTAGATAAGAAAAGAAAAAACCCCACACATTAAACAACCCTGAAAAAGGCAACACTCTTAAAGAACAAGAAAAGATTATTGCTTGTAGAAAAAATCTAGTTATTCATAAATGTATAAATGGGAGAATTTCTGAAATTTTGTTAATGCTGGACATGCTGAAACTGTATTAATTTTCCTCCATGAAGCTGCAATCCAGCTCTACACCCTCTAGATAATCTGGGCCCCCCCCCCAAAAAAAAAGCACTGAGAATGATCTTTATATACAAACTAATTTATATTTCATTCTCAGGACCTAGGGGTATTTTGCTTTTTGTTTTGTTTGCTGTTTGTTTCGTTTTGTCCTAGTGACAAACTCAACTTATTTTCATAATAAGTATGTATTTGGGGGCCTCACAAGGGCCTACACAGGAAGAGGAATTGGTTATCAAGTCAAATGCAGAGTAATCCTCAAACTTTCTTGATTCATGCGTCTGGCATTTCCCATGGAGAGAATGGATCTTATCTCCAGGTAGAAACCCCGCAATATTTACTCCTGAACAAACACAGACTGTGGCGGTGGTGGCGACAGCAGTGTGATTGCTGCAGTGGTCTGGCTAAGGACAGCAGGCACCAAGGGTTTTAGGTCAAAGGCATCTACTGAAGGAAAAGGGAATTCTGCAGCTGAAAGGAAGGGCAAAGGCGAAAAGAAAGAAAAGGGAATCACTCTACTTAATCCCTTGGGGGGGGGGGATGGCGAATCTCCTGAAAGCCAAGGAGCTCAATAAACAAAATATTTTTTATTGTGGAGGCTAACACCTCATTGTTGTGGTTTAGGGAGACACTGGAGCCTTTAGGGTGGCTGAGGGGAGCCTTGGGCTCCAGACCAAGAAAGCCGAGCAGGCACTCAACCCATCTTCCACGTTTAACTGAGTCATTATATTTACTCTGCAACAGCCATATCAGGCCAGTCTGCCAGATACCTCACAGTATCCTGTTATTCCCTTGCTTAGCAAATCTCAGTGGGAGTAAGACAGAGCAGCCAGTTAAAGAGAGGTTTCCATGAAGGCTTACACACTTAAACAAAGAAAGAAAAGAAAGAGCTCAAATTAAACATGCTGTTTGGTTTCTAACGAGGGGGCAAGTTACTGTTGCGAGCAACATATTTGCTTTTCACAAAGGCTGGTGAAGATCCAAGTGCCAATGCCATGGTCTGCGAGGCTGGTAGAGGACAATCTGATTCTCCCAACCTTTGGCAGAGACGGCATTTACATGCAGTACTGGAGTTGACTTTTTAACCTTGGTCAGCAATAGCAGGCATCTGGATAGCATCCAACCTAGAAGCCCATTTGGCCATCCTACAAGGCCTTGGCTAGGACCAGCCTGAGTGGCTTGCAGCTGGGCACCTGGCTTATTTTGCCAGACAAATAGGCAGGGGTTGGTGAGTCCCAAGAGAGTCTTGGATAGAGAATTTAAGGACAAAGCTTTTTTTTTGGGGGGGGGTGTCTATAAACCCCTTGGAAATGATGGATCGAGTCATGGGAATGCAGATTTGTTTTTTTCAGAACTACCCTTAGGTGCTCAGAGGACTCCCTGAAACCTTGGAAGGTTAAGGATTCCTTATCTGTGTCAGCGTCTTTCTTTTTCTTCTTGTAGCCTCTGCTATCTCAGATACTCTCTCCAATGGCCACCGGTCCCTTAAAAGTCACTACCAGTGAAGCTCCTTTTTACATGACTGGGACAGCAGAGGGGTCTAACCCTGATCCACAAGCCTGCTGGCCTGCTGCTGCTCCTTTTCCTGAAGGGACGTTCAGCACTCTCGAGACCTACTTCCCCACATAGCATCTCTCGCCAGAGAGGTATCTGAATCGCCGAAGAGCAAAGTGCTCTTTTTCTGGCAGCCCCCCAGCTTCCGGGCATTTTCAGGTGACAGACTGAACACAAGTCCCACCTGTCTAGTGAACAGAGGAGGGACCAAACACATCCTGGAAGCTTAAGGGAGGGCCATTGGCTTCAATGCTCTGGAGCTCTGCAGACTGGTGGTTCTCTTGCTCGCTAGGCCTACCCAAGAGAAAATTTGCCTTGGCCTTGGACACAGAAGCAAAACAGATAGTTAATGTTTCACACAGACCCCGATTTTAGTTTCCAGAGTGGCTAATATAGATCGAAATTTCCAGCTGCAGCGGGCTGATGCTCATGGGTGTTTCTTCATATTCTCTTTCTCTCTCCCCTTTTCTCCCATCTCTTTCTCCATCTTCCTTCCTTCCTTCTTTCTCTCCCCATTTCTTTCTTCTGCATTCAGATGCTTAGATACCCAGCCCTCCCAGACAGTCACCTTGGGGGGAGGGACAGAGGTAGAAGAGACAGGGATGGGATACCTTGCTAGCTAGCTAGTGTTAGCAGAAGCCCTGATTCCTGGGTGGCGGCTGGCCAAGCAGCGGCAAACAACCCCAGTCGCTGGAATCTCAGGAGCCAGAGGCTGGCCTCTACCGTAGCCCAGTCTATGTGTTTTCACTCTCAGGGTCCTCACAGGGTCGTCGTTGTCCAGTGGCTGGATTCATTCTGGGAGAAACCAGAACATGATCATCTAAATGTAAGAGTCTTTCTCTGCCGTTTGCAGAGGCCTGAACAATGTAGTTTCTGGGATCTGGGCAGTCAGCAACACTCCTGTTCCTACTGGAGCTGGCAGGCCTAGGGCATCCTGGAGACCTCATAACCTTGTGGGTTACAGGTCAGGGGCAAAGCATCAACTAACTGCACAAGCTCCACTGGATCCTGCAGGAGAAGGTCACAGTTCCTGAGCTTGAGATGAGGTGCACACATGGGGGTTAGCAGGTCCCAGGTTAACCACTTCCAATCACTTTAAAAAGCACCCCTGAGTAGGACCCAGTGTCTGCTAAGCAAAGCTCCTGGTCTCTGGAGCCTCTTATAATAGGGCCCAAACCCAGCTTAACCTTCCAGGGAATGGATCGCCCTCATCACCACCTTGTTAAAATGTGCGCGCTGTACCACAAAATGGCTGGAACAAGTACTGCTCCAGCCACGTCTTTGGGTGGTGGGGTGGGATAGCAAGATAAGAGTGTAGTGACAGGTTTTTGTCAGAACCTCAGGGAGGCTAGGAATGCTAAGGCTTTAAGGAAAGCAAGAGAGAAAGCCGTGTGGTAGAGGCGTTTGCTGGGCATGTTCTCCCAGGTTTCACCTCTAGTTCTCCCTGTACAGAGAGACCAGAGACCCAAAGCTAATATTCTAGTCCCCCAAAGCCAGTGAGTTTGGGTCTCCTCGGGGATGATGGGGAGTATGCCTTTGACTGGGGGGAAGCCCTTTTCTAGGGTTGCCAGACAGTTGGTTTTCACCTCACGCCAGCTCTGCAAGAAATAGAGAGCCATGAACAGACTGAGCATAGGGAAGGAGAAAAATCTTGACTGGCCAAAGGATGGAGTGTGGAAATTGTGAAGACGGGGGGAACCAGGCAGTGATCAGCCAGTGCATTTCGGGCAGTATTCTTTGTACGATGTTTGAGTGGTACTAGCTAGCTTCCAGTTCACTGAGGATTCTGGACACTCCGAGGGTCTTAACAGCCTTAGGACCACGCCAGTCACATTGGGAAGCCAAATTTAAGAACTAGGACCAGCTTCCAGAAATGAATAGAACGAAGAGACAGAGACAGGGCCTGCTTAAGTGATCAAGGGACGACAGGGACTCATGGCCACTCCTGCAGACATGGGAGCACCCAAAGATGGCTGGGGTGCACATCATAAACACCCCACTTGTTAAGAGCCCAAGGCCTAAGGGCGCCTCCAAATATATTCTTTGTGGGAGGGGGGCAGTTTGCAGACTCAAGAGCCAGTTCTCCTGACCACCACTTTGAGGCACCCCCCACAGTTCTGGCCTTCGGGCCATAGGTGTCAGGCGTGCGTTTTCTGGCCCATCAATACAGATTACATATTTATATCAATCGCGGGCTTCGAGGGCGCCCTCGGAGAGCGGCCCTGCGCCTACGAAACCAAACTGGGAGTGGTCGCGTGGAAACTCTGGCTCGGGATTGGCTGCGGGCGCCCGCCGCGGTGCGGGGGGATTGCTAATCGTATTCAGCATGTTTTGCACAAGAAATGTCAGCCAGAAAGGGCTATCTGCTCCCTTCGCCAAATTATCCCACAACAATGTCATGCTCGGAGAGCCCTGCCGCGAACTCTTTTTTGGTCGACTCTCTCATCAGCTCGGCCAGAGGCGAGGCGGGTGGCGGTGGCGGTAGCGCTGGGGGCGGCGGAGGCGGCTACTACGCCCACAGCGGGGTCTACCTGCAGCCAGCCAGCGACCTGCCCTACGGGCTGCAAAGCTGCGGGCTTTTCCCCGCGCTGGGCAGCAAGCGCAATGAAGCGTCGTCGCCTGGAGGCGGTGGTGGTGGTGGTGGTGGTGGCGGCAGCGGGGGTCTGGGTCCCGGGGCTCATGGCTACGCGCCCGCGCCCCTAGACCTGTGGCTGGACGCGCCCCGTTCCTGCCGGATGGAACCGTCCGACGGGCCGCCGCCACCGCAGCCACAACCCCAGCAGCAGCAGCCGCCCCCGCCGCAGCCGCCCCAACCCCCGCCACAGGCCACTTCGTGTTCTTTTGCGCAGAACATCAAAGAAGAGAGTTCCTACTGCCTCTACGATTCTGCGGACAAATGCCCCAAAGGCTCGGCAGCCACCGACCTGGCTCCTTTCCCGCGGGGCCCGCCAACCGACGGCTGCACCCTGGGCTCTTCTAGCGGAGTGCCAGTGCCTGGCTACTTCCGCCTGTCTCAGGCCTACGGCACGGCCAAGGGCTTCGGCGGCAGCGGCGGCGGCGGCGGCACGCAGCAGCTCGCCAGTCCCTTCCCTGCGCAGCCCCCGGGGCGCGGTTTCGACCCGCCGCCGGTACTGGCCTCGAGCTCGGCGGAGGCAGCCGGGAAGGAGCGAGCCCTCGACTCCACGCCGCCGCCCACGCTGGTTTGCACCGGTGGCGGCGGCGGCGGAGGCTCGCAGGGCGACGAGGAGGCGCACGCGTCATCCTCGGCAGCTGAGGAGCTGTCCCCGGCCCCCTCCGAAAACAGTAAAGCCTCGCCGGAGAAGGACTCCCTGGGTAAGCAGAGTGCAACTGAGAGCTCAAGTCAGGCGGGCAGACAGACAGACCCACAAGGAAGGAGCAGAGGACCAGGAGCTTTCGCGGCAGCCGCAGGCCTTGGCCCAAGCTGAAGGCAGGCTGACCTTCTGAACTTGTTTTTTAATATTTGGGCGTGGGGACGCTGTAAAAACCCATGTTGGGCTTAGGGCCCCACACCAAGACTTCCATAGCGCTGGCCCCAGCTCACCCAGACTTGGGGGATGAGGACACCAGTGAGCAGCCCTCCTCTCGTGCATGCACTTTCTTGTGGCCCTGAGTACCCCCAAGCCCTGGTCTCCAGCCCAGCCTGCTCAGCGCTGCCCACGCGGGGGGAGGGGCAGGGAGGGAAAGTGGCTCGCCTGCAGATAGCACGGATGTTTGTAAGGCATCCAAAATAAGCAGCCGCCAGCGCCAATAAATAAGCCCATTAACCGGCGAAGTTCGAGTTTACGATCCCCCTTGCCTTTTTCAAAGTTCCTGGAGGGGCGGGAATCCTTGTTGCAAGAAGAAGAAAAGGCAAATCCCGCCCGGACGCCTGGGCCCTGATCTGAAAACCTAGGAGTGGCCATTTCCCTTCTGCTGGAACTCGTTGTCACCCAACTGCACACCCCAGTTTTTTGGAGAGACAGGGGCGGAACAGCCCTTGACCCCAGAATCGGCTTTTCGGGACTTTCCTATTGGCCCAACTATATCCTTCTCCTCTGGCCTAGGGCAATCTAGGAGGCTAGCGTAAGCCTTAGTGAAGCTGCTGGTTTCTCATCCAAATAAACATCCCTTACCCCCAGCCTGGGGGCCGCAGGAAATGCTTCCCTGCCACTGCATGAGAGGCAGAGAAAGGCGTTAAGTTCAAGATGTACGGCCTTGCCTACTCCGGCCTTTCATTCTCCAAGCGCCCCGCCGAGTGGTGCTAAAACAGGTGCCTGGAAAAAAAAGTAGGGGAAAATGTAAATTGGGAGGACCGGGTGTGGATTGGAGGCCCACTCGATTTTGTCATGGCTTTTGGAGGAATTTCTTGTTCTCCGAAAGTCAAAGGAGGGCATAACCCTCTCTCTATGAATTCGGGCATCCCTCTAATGGGAAAGACCCGGAATTCACCCCCCTCGCACAGCCCGATTGGCCTCGACTTAACCTTCCTCTCTGCATTCTCTTAAACTCCAGGCAATTCCAAAGGCGAAAATGCAGCCAACTGGCTCACGGCAAAGAGCGGCCGGAAGAAACGCTGCCCTTACACGAAGCACCAGACGCTGGAACTGGAGAAGGAGTTTCTATTCAACATGTACCTTACTCGAGAGCGGCGCCTAGAGATCAGCCGTAGTGTCCACCTCACGGACAGACAAGTGAAAATCTGGTTTCAGAATCGCAGGATGAAACTGAAGAAAATGAACCGAGAAAACCGAATCCGGGAGCTCACAGCCAACTTTAATTTTTCCTGATGAAACTTGCAGGCAATGCCCGTATTTTCGCTTCCAGAGCGCCTGTACCCCTACTTCTGCCTCCAGCCTCTGCCCCAGAACTCGCACCTGTGCCGGAGCCCCATTGCTCCCTTCCACACTCGCCGTCTCCCAGGCCGTTTCGTCTGTGCAGGGCTGGTTTGTTCTGACATTTTGTTTCTTTGTCCGTTTGCTTGGTGTTGGTTTACTTATTTTCTGGGGGAAAAAGCCATATCGCTAAAATTCTATAGAGATTGAGATTGTCCTCACTGTCAAGTCCTGACTGGGCTGGGTTCGCTGCCTCGGGGGTTCCTACTGCTAGTACTGCCCCAATTCTCCTACTCGGATCTGCTTTTCTGCTCAGCCCTGGGTAAACTTAGCCGGAAGCCCTAGGTCCCACTGTCGGCGCGCTGAGGTGTCTGGCCTGAGGTCAATGGTGCAAGGAGCCGCCACCGGGTTCGCCAGCCTGGAGTGCTGGGCTGTGTTTAATCAGCGAGTACAGGCCTGATTTCTCTTTTCTTCCTTCTTTTCTTCCTTGGCCGAGAGCAGAGTATTGAAACATGGACATGCAGGTTAGCTATAGGGCTTGACCTGGCTGATTGAAAAAAAAAATGAGAAAGAAATAATCAGAAAGATTAACTTTTTCCTTCCTGTGTAAGATCTCCCAGCTTTAAAAAAAATAATAAATGGCCAAGAGAAGGAACCTTCTCTTCCCGTTTGCCTAAGGTCTTGCTTGCCTGACTAAAATCCCTCATTTACCTTTGAATTTCCATGTCCTGGTTGTTGATAAATAATGCAGGTTTGTTTATACATGTGGAATTAGTGGATTTTTGCCATTAAAACTGTTGCCATTTGGTAACATGCAAAAAGCACACCACGATTCTCCCTATCTTATGGAGTTGGGTTTTTTTTTTTGTTTTGTTTACTTTTGTTTTGCTTTAATTCACTTTTTTTGTTGTTGTGCTGTTTTGTAGGCTTTCTGAAATTCATGGGAGCCTAAGTGGGCTGGGGCAAGCAGATGAGAGAAGGGAGACATTGTTTGGATTTTCTTTATACTGTGAAGTTACATGCATAAAAGGGTCAAACCTGTAGGTGCAGAAAAAGAAAAAAACTATAAGTACAAATCTGTATAAATGTCTATTATTATGAAAAATTGCCAATCTTGTTTAAGCAAATGCATTCTATCGTTATTATAAATGTTAGTTTTAGCTTTATTTACTTCAAATCTTAAATCAGAATAAATTAATATTGTATTGCTGCTGTGCGTGGAAAAAAAGATGATGTTTATGTTCTTATAGAATAAAAGCTGTGGAATGAAGCTTTTTAATTTTACCTCTTTTTTGATTTCTTATCTTCACCTTCCACTTTATCCTGTCGACCACTTTTACAACAGGAGGGCTAGCCCGAGCCCCCTGCAATTACTTTAGGCATCTATTTAAATATTACCTAGACGGTCGTAATTTGTCTGGGCCCTATAGCCCTGGTGCCTTAAGGTTTGTCGGCTTTTGTTCAGTTTTATGACTTGCTAGTATATCTGGATTGTGCCTGTCTTGGACCAGTGGTTCCAGTTGAGAGGAGAGCTGCATAGACAGAGGAAGCTAAACAGGATTTCTTTCGGGAGCCCCAGAGAGACTCACAGAGGCCAGTTATTTTGCGGGTGTCCAGGTCCCAGAAGACCCCACGCCCTAAATCCGCGGAGGAGAGCCCACTCACAGCACCACTGGTGCCTGAGGCAGCGGTTAAGTAGACCGGGGCCGAACTGTCCAGGGTCACCCCCTCCCCCTGCCGAGCCTCCCCCACCTGGCGGCCCTCCGCTAGGCCACGCGTTTCCTGCTCGCCGGAGGTGGGGGGAGCGACTAAGGGAGGGAGGGTCGCGGGAGCGCGCGCCTCAGCGGGCGGGCGGCTAGGAGGGAGATGGGGGGGGAGCGAGAGGCTGCGGGGAGCAAGTCGAAGAGGCCGCGACCAGACACAGGACTGGGCTCGGTGCTGTCCCCTGCGCTTTCCGGTAGTCAGAGGAGGCTGCCGCACTGTTCTGCTTCGTGAAGCTGCAAGAATCTGGGGAACCCTCGGCAGGCCGCTCGGTCTCCTCTCTCCTCGTCTCCCCTCTTTGCTTTTTCCTCCTCTTTTCTCCTTCCCCCTTCTCCCTTTTACTCTCATTCTCCTAGGCGTACCTTCCTGCGGACCGGTGGCGTTTTCCTCCATCACGGGTTTAGGGCAGTGGCTGGCGCAGGGTGCGGAGGGCTGGTCTGGGCACGATCACAGCGCAGGGCTCTTTCCTTGGTGGCGACGGTGGCGGCAGCGGAGGCGGCGGCGGGCGAGGCAGCCCGGCGCCGGCAGCAACAGAACTGGTCGGTGATTTAGGTAGTTTCCTGTTGTTGGGATCCACCTTTCTCTCGACAGCACGACACTGCCTTCATTACTTCAGTTGAAAGCGTCTCCAGGTACCAGCCGGGCTGGCCAGGCCAGCCATCAAGGCCCTAATCGTGCCCGGCCTGCGATGGCATCCTCGGATCCCCAGTGCAGGAGGAGCTTCGGGTCCTCTGCGCTGTGCCATCCAGCCCGCCTCGCGCTTTGCGCCCCACACCTGGCCCGGGGCAGGTACGGTCAGGTTAGGGGCTGATTCTGGGACGCCGGGGGCGTGGTAAGAATTCTGGACCCCCGGGCCATTCAAGGTCAGGGGCGCTCTCTCCCTGTCTGAGCTTTCCCTACTGTAGACCTGCGCCTGTCTGGGGCTCTAACCTTCTCCTGCGAGACTGGGCTGGGACTCGGACGCACCACTGTAATCCCGCCTTGTCCCGGACTGAGGGCTGAGATAGGAGAGTCGGGATCTTCCGGGGCTGCTATCCTGGTCTTGTCGTTTACCCTTCTCCAAGCACGCCCTCTGCTCCCCAAGTCGCCGCTGTGTATTTCACGAATTTCCATCCTCTTTCCTTTTTTCTTTCTTATCCTCTTCTTTTTCCTTTTCGTTGCTCTTTCCCTTATTTCCGTTTCTTTTTTCTTGTGTCTTGCATCTTTCTGTCCAGTTCTCTGTCTCTCCGTTTCCTTTCCAAATCGCCATTCCCGAGGGGAAAGGGCTAGTTTGGAGAAAGTTTTTGAAGCTTTCATTTTTCTCTCGGTGGACGAGCTTGAGTCTGCTGAGGAAGGGGTGCATAAAGGAGGCTGTTCGGGTACGCAGTTTTTGGCCTGGTGGGCCTCTGCGCAGACAAGGCCTCGGTTACGATCACGACCGGATGGCGGCGGCCTTGCGTTAGCAGCTGCCTGAGAGAGCCGCTCAGAGGGTACCCGCGGCGTCTTTGTGTGCCCATACCGAAGGCAGGGAAGGAAACCTTTGCGAGTTCCACTGGTTCGGAAGCTGGAATCAGAGCGGAAGCCCGGCCTAGGTTCTGTGGAGCCTGGTTACCGAAAGAGCTCCCGGCAGGAAGCTTCAGGTCGGCTCTGCCAGCTTTACCGGCCCTAACTCGGGCTTTGACCGTGATGAAGGAGCCTCGCTGGGGCCAAGGCTTGACTGCTTGCTGGCTTGCCAGCGGTAGCAGATCCAGAAAACGTTAGCCTAGTCCCGTCCCCCCCACCCCCACCCCTTATCCAGCTGGGTGTTTGGGAAGGAGGTTTTTCCCAACTCCACTACCTTTTAAATGAGTGGAAACAATGCCACATTTAAGAACTAAAAGGACACAGGCTTAAGTATCGATTTTAAATCGCAATCTATGAAAGCCACCCTAATCACTCTCAATACAGAAAACTGAAAACAAACCATCCCCTCCCCCCCCCCCCCTGCAGCACACTCTCTAGCCTGAGACCACAGAATTCTGTTTCCCTTCCCAGCTCAGGCTGGGAATTGTTTTCCTTGCTGAGCTCAACAACCTGTTATCTGAAACACCAGTACTCCCGGGTCCCGCCAACTCTTCTCTGCCATTTTCTGGATCCGGGTATTGGATTTATTTCAGAGGCCAAGGTTTCATGAACATTCTCAGTTGCGAATGCGGTGGTTTGTAATTATAACCATTTATTGTTTCTAGATGTGCATTCAAACCCTTTCACATACAGAAGAAAGGAAGAATAAAACGCTAAATACTCTAGCATCCAATCTCTGGGCTTACAAGAACAGTATCTGCTTTTGGGGAATCCTCCCCCTTCTTCCACCAGTAAACAGCACCTTGACACTCAATGCCTGATATTTATTTTGTAATTCTCCTACTTGTAGGCTAATGTTGTTTTAAAAGCCACAATAATAATAATAAAATAACCCATGTCTGCTCTTGGCAAAAAAAAAAAAAAGCGAAAAGGCAGACAGGCATGCTCTGCCACTCACAGACAGTTTAGAGCAGAGGCGTACTCCAGGGTCATTGCCTAAATGAAAATCTGCACCGCAGAGGACTGCCGGATATTTAGAACACCTTGGACTGTGCTGGGGGTAGGGGTAAGAATGACTTGGAAAAATTTGCAAGAAAAGGAAAATATTGGGGGGGGGAACTGAGGCAGCAGGGACAAGCCACTTCCAGTTCCTGGTGTTGGCCACTTTCTTCTTCCTGCTGACAAGCAAAGAAGGAGGCTTGTATTCCTGGGGTGGCACAGCCTCCCTGGCTGGAAGAGCCTAATATTGTGACGATTCCTATCTCCTGGAATGGGAACATGTTAGGGTGTTGGAAGGTGTTTACTTGAGCTATTTTGTGACAAAGTAGGCAAACAGAAAGATGGAAATGTGTTAGGCCAGCCGTTTTGCTTATAGTGAAGTGAGGTAATGAGAAACACACTCTTGGGAGGCGCAGAATTCACACGTGAATTTCATTACACAGTTTCTAGGAGTTGTTGCTTTGTGTTCCGAATTGGGATAGGGTCACCCCCCTCCCCCAATGAACAACAGTGGCTGTGGCCTTTTCACTTTCTCTCATCCCCGAAAGATTCTAAGGGGTGAGAAACAACAGCCTCCATTTGGCCAAAGGATGAGATTAAAGTCAATGTCCAATGCTCCTCCGGGGTGGATCTGTAGCACTGGACTTGAGCTGTTAGTCGCCTAGTTTTGGGGATCTCTGTTGCTTTGTTTCGCAGAAAACCAAGGCTAGAGACAGGAAGGAAGAAAAAGGGAGGGAGGGTGGAGGAGGAGAAAAGAAAGAGAAGGGAAGAGAGAGGAAGGAATGGAGTGGGGTAGGGGGGATGGGAGGGAAAATGAGCAGGAAAGGATCCAGAAGGGCTCGTACTGGGCCCTGGAAAGACCACTACCGATGCTGGTGCCCTTCTTTTAGGCTAGGTTGCCCTTCAGCAAAACAAACTCCCGTAGTACTGATGTTTTTCCCCCAACTCCTGTCCGGGGAGAGGGCTTACAGATGATGGAGCTGAGAACCGGGTCGCTGGTTGAGAAATCATTCGCTGAACCGCTTGTGCTCAAAGTCGTGGGCCTGGGCCCAGGCGCTGCTTGTGACACAATTAGATCCTTAAACCCTTGCAGGCAGCTGGCAGTTCCCTTCTTTGCAGTTTCTCTGTGGAGCCTTCCCTTGTGGAGTAAGGACGATTTGGGTGCTGTGCAAGCGTCTGACTAACTACTGGTCTAGCAAGGCCCGGCAACCCAGTCTAGGTGGTTGTAGCATCGGTGGGATGGTGCGACGCGGCAGGGGAGGTGGTCACTCTGTTTGAGGTGGAGAGAGCCTTGTATTTGACTTTTTGAGGCGGGCCTGGGGGGAAACTCGCATCTCCGAGGACCGAAAGGATTATTTACAAGGTGCTTACCAACCAAACACAACAGTCTAATTTAACCTTTCCAAGTCCTCATAAATTTTTACAGGGAGCCGCAGTGAGGCAAAAGAATCTGTTGGTTGTTCCTGACTTCCCACCAGGCTGTGTGGCTTCCGAAACAATAACTCCTTATGAAATATCATAAATATAGATTTAAATACAGTAGAGTGAGAATGCGATTTGGCTGCTTTTTTATGGCTTCAATTATTGTCTAATTTTATGTGAGGGGCTCTGCTGGCCGCACTCGCACGCGGGACCCGCGCCTTCCTGATGGCGTGATTAATTGTGATATAAAATAGTCCGCTTAAGAAGTGTGTGTGTCTGGTGTGTGTGTGTGTGTGTGTCTGTGTGTGTAGAGGGGGGTGACAAGGCAGAGTACAGAGGCAAGGCCAGATTTGATCTTTTAATCTTCGTTGGCCACAATTAAAACAAACCAGATTGTGGAGCGGCGCGATCCCTTTGCATAAAAACATATGGCTTTTGCTATAAAAATTATGACTGCAAAACACCGGGCCATTAATAGCGTGCGGAGTGATTTACGCGTTATTGTTCTGCCGGGCGGACACGTGACGCGCGTGGCCAATGGGGGCGCGGGCGCCAGCAACTTATTAGGTGACTGTACTTCACCCCCCCCCTGGTGCCACCAAGTTGTTACATGAAATCTGCAGTTTCATAATTTCGGCGGGTCGGGTTGGGCCGGTCAGGCGCGGGCTACTGCGATGGCCACCACCGGGGCCCTGGGCAACTACTATGTGGACTCCTTCCTGCTGGGCGCCGACGCTGCTGACGAGCTGGGCGCCGGACGCTACGCTCCAGGGGCCCTGAGCCAACCCCCAAGACAGGCGGCAGCACTGGCCGAACACCCCGACTTTAGCCCCTGCAGCTTCCAATCCAAGGCGGCGGTGTTCGGTGCCTCGTGGAACCCGGTACACGCGGCGGGCGCCAATGCGGTGCCTGCCGCCGTGTATCACCACCACCACCACCCCTACGTGCACCCCCAGGCGCCCGTGGCCGCGGCGGCGCCGGACGGCAGGTACATGCGCTCCTGGCTGGAGCCCACGCCCGGCGCGCTCTCCTTCGCGGGCTTGCCCTCCAGCCGGCCTTATGGCATTAAACCTGAACCGCTGTCGGCCAGAAGGGGTGACTGTCCCACGCTTGACACTCACACTTTGTCCCTGACTGACTATGCTTGTGGTTCTCCTCCAGTTGATAGAGAAAAACAACCCAGCGAAGGCGCCTTCTCCGAAAACAATGCCGAGAATGAGAGCGGCGGAGACAAGCCCCCCATCGATCCCAGTAAGTGTCTCCTCCCTGCAAGCCGGCCGCTGCCTCCACGCCGGCCACCGGGATCTACCAGCGTGTCAACTTTCTCTCGAGCCTGCCTTCGTCCTCGATGGGAGCCTCTGGATCTGGGGGTCGAGAACCAGAAGTTGGTGTTTGGAACACCTAAGATAGGGGCCCCAAGTCCAGAGAACTGCGCGGAGCAGTCCGGGTCGGCTGGGGGAAGGGGAGGAGGATGCTGCAGCAAGAGGGGGCGGGGCGGGCGCAGCGAATTGAGCCGAGACCCGCCACCCCTCTGCTAAACGGCCCAGGCCCAGGACAGACAGACTTTGGGCGGTTCTTCGAAAGCAACGCAGAGGAGTCTTTTGTGCGGCTAGATTGTTTACGAACTGCGGCAGCAACGTCAGCCCGGCAACCTGACCAGGGACGCTTGGGGAGACCACCGATTCCCTCCACTTCTTGCTTTCGGCCGGTGGCTGCATAAATCCTGCCCAAGATGAGGCTACGGCCTGTGGAGCCACGAGGGGTCCCTTGGCCAGATTTATTCAAATAAAGTGGAGACGCGAGCAAAGGCCTTGGGGCATCCTGCCTCCCGCCTAGCTCCCAAGGCCTTCCGGGAAGGTCAAATAGAGTGGGGACTGTCACAGGGAAGCCGGGGAAGGGAGACACTGAAGAGAGAAAGAGCATTCTTGTTTAATCTTGCTTCACGGACGCGGGGCAGCCTGCTCTTTGCTTTGCTGGCAAAAAGAAAATGGTTTCCAAATTTCACTCTTTCACAACGTGCAGACTGTGGGAGGAAGGAGAGCAGGGGACGGGAGAGAGGAGGGTGGGGATGGGAGGGGTGCTGGTGTAGGTGACCCTCTGTGGGTCCGTCTGCCAGGGCTCATTGTGTTTTCTCTAACCAATTCAGCAGCATCCTGCACTTCGGCCAGAGACCCCCACCCCCAGAGGCTCCTTCCCACCCTTCCAGGATACCTTCTTCTAAACCAGTGTCTCTCTCCCCTGCAGATAACCCGGCCGCCAACTGGCTTCATGCTCGCTCCACACGGAAGAAACGGTGCCCATATACAAAGCATCAGACGCTGGAACTGGAGAAAGAGTTTCTGTTCAACATGTACCTCACGAGGGACCGGAGGTACGAGGTGGCCCGGCTGCTCAACCTCACCGAGAGGCAGGTCAAGATCTGGTTCCAGAACCGCAGGATGAAAATGAAGAAGATCAACAAGGACCGAGCAAAAGACGAATGAGCCATGCGGGGCTCATTTAGGAAAGAGCAAGCTAGAAAGAAAAAGAAAGGACTGTCTGTTCCCTTCTCCCTCCTCTCCCTCCATCCCACCGGCTCAAAGCAGCTCTAAACCCAGGCCTCATCTCCCCCTGGCAGTCCCTGCCCAGGCTGGCTTTTAGGCCTGCCGGCTTTATTGGAGGAGGTATTGTACGCTTTCCATTTTCTATAAGACACACACACAAGGGAGGGCATTAGCTCTGATGGCTGTACTGCTAGCTTGTATATATATTTAAAAAAAATCTACCTGCTTCTGACTTAAAGCAAAAGGAGAAAAAAAACTACCTTTTTATATAAAATGCACAACTGTTGACGGGCTGTATAGTTTTTAGTCTCTGTAGTTAATTTAATTTGCTCTTTGTGTGGCAGGTCACGCTGCCAAAATACTTGAACACTGTGTTTTACTGTGGTAATTATGTTTTGTGACCCAAACTTCTGTGCTGGGTGAGGCACCCATTTGTGATCGTGGAAGCTAGAATTCGATTTGAACTCAGGTTGTTTAGGGGGAAGAGAAGCAGTTGCATTGCGTATAGCTCTGTAGTGGGATACTGTGTAACTAGACTGTGCACTAGCTGTAAGGAAATCAGATTCAGAAAGAGAAGGCAGGTAGTTCTCCAGGATGCAGAGATTCGCCATTTCTCTCCTTTTGAAATGTGGGCATCTTCATCTTTACATGTTCTAGACTCCAGTCTTGTCCAATGTATATAGAATCTCCATATTAAAGAGACATGCATAATCAGACAGGCTTGAAAATTGTTTTCGCACCAGAGGAGAAATAAGGAATTTCGGAGCTATACATATGTGCAGAGGGTTACTACCTATGGTTTACGCTTAATTTTAATTGGGGGGGGGGAATGAGTGCTTATTGTAATGGAGTTAATCTTATTGATAATAAATTATACACCATGAAACCGCCATTAGGCTACTGTAGATTTGTATCCTTGATGAATTTGGGGTTCCCATCTGACTGAACGTACACTGTATATTTTGCAATAGTTACCTCAAGGCCTACTGACCAAATTGTTGTGTTGAAATATTTAACTTTTGCCAAATAAAATATATTGATTCTTTTACTTTGTGCGGATCTGTTCTTTGTATCTTCTTTTTCTGGGTCTATTTTCTGGGTGGAGGCAGGGCTGAGAAGAAGGGGAAAAAACCCTAATTCTGTCTTCAGCAAGGTGCTTGAGCCGGCATCTGCGGTAACCAGTCCGGCCAGGCCTAAACTCTCCCGACTCATCCACTTACCGGGTCGGTAGAAGCAGGGCAGAAAGCGGTGGGGGGCGGGGGACACAACTCGGGCATAGCTAGTCACTTGGGCCTCGCGTCTTATTTGCCAGAAGGCAAGAGAGGCATCTGAGGTCCTGGACAGAAGCCCTGGGCAGCGGTGGCCGGCAGCGGTGGAAAAGTCTTTTTTTTCTTTTTTTCTTTTTTTCCATTTTGGTGCCTCAAAAAAATTTCCCAAACCTGAACCCACAAAAAGGACTGGGGCCTTTGGAAGTAGAGTGGTCGAGTTGAGGGGCGCAGGACCAGAAGCTGAGGGCCTGTGGCCTGCTCTGAAGAGATGAACGGGAGCCAGATATGGACAATGAAGTAGGCCCTTGATATATTCGGAGCTTTCGAGGAGATGGAAAATCTGCACCCTCCTGCCCCACTGGGTCCTGCCAACCGGTCCAGGGTAGGTTGGGGAGGGGAGGGGAGCCGGTGTCAGTGTCCTACACTGACTGCTATGCCACCTCCGGAGCTTAGGCCCTCACAGAAGCAGGCCTCAGCAACCGACAAGCCCCAAAGTGCCATAAAAGAAAATGAGGGCTGTTACCCTTTATGGGATGTAAAGGGCTGCGTGTGGGGGGGGGGGGGAACAGCTACAATTTCGGAGGCTCTAGCGCCTTCCAGATGAAGCCAGAGGATTCTGCTTTGCTTCTCCCCCAAACTCCTTTTCTTCACAACTCTCCCCCTCCCTGCCCCGTAATGTTGACCGGCTCCTAATGCAAGAAAGGGGTATCAGGGCGCCGGTGGATGGGGCGCCCCCACCCCCAATGCGCGGCCAGGTTGGCATGCCCTCTGTTGTTGCAGACAGAAAGAACTTCAAAGCCTGGGCAGTAAGGGTGTGCCATAAAGGAAGGTCTGCGAACTGTCTGGAATTCGGCTCTTAATGAGTTTACAACTGTCCAGCTCCAATTAGGGTATCCCACCAAAACCCTTTCATTTGTTTGCTCTGTCTGCCTCCGATAAAGAGACTGCGGAAACAGCCCTCTTTTATGGGCATTGCCCTTTCTGCAGCGTAGATTCCCGGCTCCCCGAGGATCCTGGGGGACAGGGCCCTCGCTCCGCCCATGAGAGTAGGACTCTGGTGGGGTCACCGGCGCTGCCGAAGTTCACGCGGGCCCGAGCCGCTGCGGCTGCAGTGCCAAGAAAAATCCAGGAGATGGCAGTGTGGCTCCACGCAAGAGGCACTCCAGCCGCCATCTCCCGCCGCCGCGACCTAGGAAGCTCCTAAAATGTCGACTTGTAACGCGCCTTTCTGGAATGGGATCTGCGTGACCAGCAGTCGTTTATTTTCCCTGCTGCTCATGCCAACCTGAAAGCCTCCCGGGGACACAAGCATGCGCCGGGGCCTGCCTGACCGCCGGCGCTCGCTTCTCTCATCTCAGGCTCTATTCCGAGACCACTGCATTGCGTGGGAGCCGTGGTGCGGAAGGTGCTGGACTGCAGCTCAGAGAGCAGGTTCCATTCCAGGGTCACAGTCCCCAACCCAGCAGTAACTTGGGGGTAGTGAGGCGCGCGGGGACGGTCATTCACGATGGACGGACGGACGGACGGACAAGGGATCGAAAACCTACAGCCCCAGGACTAGATGAACCCACAAAGCACCCAGTGACCACGGGTTCCGCCGACCCTCGAGGCCCGAAACCTTTGCCCTGGTTTAGGGCCTAGCGGGCCAGCACCAGAAAGAGAGCGAGAGAGCACAGACGTCAGGACTTGGCCAGTTTGAATACCTGACTTTAAAATTCGGCGGCTGAAAATTGGTTAGTTATAAAACCGTATTTGGTGGTTGTCTAGTGTAGAACTGCCGCGAATTTTGGCCGCGCTGGGGTAACTCAGGGCATACACTAGGAACTGTATTTGAAAATAAATGATATGTTTAAATAAGTAGAATAACACCGGAGCTCCAGGACTGGCGGTCACGAGGTTGAAATCGCCCTTGTTTCTCTGGCAGAGATATTTCTTTGGCAATGGAATACCAAGGCTACTGTGGCCGGCTGTGGAGGCTAAAAGTAAAAAAAAAATTAAAAAACCCAATCCACTCCCAGCCTACTTTTAATACTAGATATGGGGACATACTCTGGAGCAAATGCGGCCGGGGTGCGAAGATCAGCCCCCCCCCCCCCCCCGATGTAGGATGGTTTTGGAAAGAAAACACAGGAGCAGACAGAGAACCAGTCCTTCCAAGCGCCGCAAGTAAAGGCTGGGCTGCGCATTTATTTGGGTCGTAATAGTCTCGGCCAAACCCACAAAATGCTGACGACTCGCATCTCCGTGTTGAACACGTTGTAAAACTAGGGACTCGATTTTGGCTGACATCTCTCCTGGGTCTCCGTCTGTCTCTGTCTCTCTCTGTCTGTCTCTGTCTCTGTCTTTGTCTCTCTGTCTCTCTCTCTGTCTCTCTCTCTCCCTCCTACTCCCTTTTTAAAATCTTCCTATATCCACGTGGGCATTACAGACACACAGCATGATTGTATTTCTGTATGTAACACACACTACTTCACAGCCTGTGCTTGTAAGAAGGGCTTTATAGCTTCCTGGAGAGTCACCGGTGCTCGCCTACCCTAATCCTCAGAAATCTTTCTTTATGTAACTGCAAATAAGCGGCGAACCCGCTAACCAGTGGGCACAAAGAGAAGCTTCCATTTATATAACAATGAAAGTCACAGGTTGGGGACACTCCTCTCAGCCTATCACAGAGGCCCCAGGTAGGTGCGGGCCTCTAGGGGCTCAGAGGCCTGGTGAACTGCCTAGGCCGGCAGCCTCCCTTGCCCTTGGCCGACTGGCGGCCGGCAGGCTGCTCTCTGGTTTTCGCTGCTTGAGAGGCTTCATCCAGGCAAGACCCGGCAAGAAACCGAGCTTATTTTTTCGCTTTGGGGAGGAATTGATGTCCGCATCCAAGCTACAATTTGCTTGCCAGGTGGGGGACAGAAGCTGTAGCCTGCAGTCTATGCGGGGGAGAAGGATAGAAACATTTAAAGACCCCAAACTCAGAACTATTCGAATCTCTAGAAAATGCCATTCTCTGTCAAGGGCTGAGTTTATATTCTATATCTAGATTTAAACATTGAGGACTATTTGGCGACAGGAAACACAGGAAGCAAACTCTGACAGTAGGTCTGAGACCTAAATCTGGGAAAGCATTGAGAAATATTTAGATTGTTCTACAGATTAAAAGCTGGTTTATAAGGCGTCTTCTCCAGGGCCTGAGGTGAATAGTATGTGAATATTATCATACCGAGAAATACATTTCTGTCAAACAAATAGGGAACCAATGGCAGAGAACGTAGAATTAAATAGGCTTTATTGAGAGTCTGATTTTGTCCAGACTTTTGTGTTGTGAAGTCTAGCCAGGGAAGAGAGACTCAGAAACGAAGGGAAGGTTTTCGGTGACCTCGAGACCCCTGCTCAGATGGAAGACTTGTGCTCACAAGTCCCAAGGCCTTGAAAGCAGCAGAATTTGGACCATATTTGGCTGTGATAAACGGGGACAGAGCCTCTTGCCCGGACTCCTTGGTCGTGCCCGTGCCAAATACAGACGACCTTCCAAGGCATGTGAGTGTGATTTTTCCTGGGCCACCTCAAATCGCTCCGTACTCTGGCTGCCAGGCCTCTTCTAAAGGAAGGTTCCATTTTCACATCATCGTCGCTTTGGACTGCGCCAGTTGCCAGAGTCTAGACAGACCGCGGAGGCCTGCCTAGCCTTTCACTTTGCGCCTTGCTTCGTGTCACCCCAGGAACAATTTATTGGTCTAAAGCCGCCTAATTTCTCCACTTTGATCTCCTAGCCTTCTTTTTGTTAGCTTCGTCTTCCTTTAGTTTTTTTTAGAATTTTATTTCTCTGTTACAAGACGCTGTTATTTGGATTCTCCCCCCCCTTCCTGTTTTACCCCCTCTGTTTCCCATCCTGATCTGCCATAAAGGGGATCCCGGATATTGCCGCCTTAGGGTTCCTATGCTCCGGGGGAGGTTGCCCAGATCCCACTTGCCCTCCTCCCTACCAAAATCTGGGGCCCTTTGCTAGGTAGGTGCTGGGGCTCCCTTGCAGCGGGATTTGAACCGTCCTTCCTCTTTTGTGCTTCCAAGATCCCCTGAGAGGATGCGGTGAACCCGGGGAGGGGGGTAGCCTGGACCTACTGAAAGTGATAAGAAAATGCTTTATACACCAGCAACCAAACTCTATAATTTAGAGGAACATTTCCGGGGCAATTCCATTGTGAAGTCGGGTTTATGATGTGCAATCGAGTTGAGTAGTAAAAGGTGGCCAGTCTTCCAGCACGGCCTGGGCAGTTTATGAGGCGTTTAGGGAAAGAGTTCACCCAAGTATCCTTCAGAGAGCGGTGGGCAGCACGGCCTTCATCTGATCTATCACTGCTGGGGGTCTGAAGCCCGGCAAGGTAGGCGCCCAGGGTGAGAGACTGACTGTTTGGGAGAGAGTGAGACAGCGTTTGTGCAGAAAGAAAGAAAGGTGAAGTTGTGAGATCCAGTTGGCCCTTGAGAGGGTTCCTTATTTGCTTTTTATAGTCTCCAAAAAAACGGGGTTCCGCTGTGGGCTACAGCCCCAGTCCCTGAGACACCCCTCCCTTTACTCTCTTAACCAGCTTTAAAAGTCTACTGTTTCCCGGCCCACAAGGTGAAGGTCCAGGGGTAAATTGGTTGAAAGCTGCTCCGAACCTTTCATTATGAAGGATGTATTTAGAAAATTGTGGGCTCAAGCTTCCAAGCTGCGGGAGGATGACCCAGTTTTCCCGTGATCGGGGGTAACACCAGGGGTTGTGGGAAGGACAAAGGGGGTGTTGAGCCACCTACTGGATTGCTGAGGGCCAGCCAGGTGCCCAGGAGTGAACGCAGAGAGTCTGCAGGGCGGCGGTGTCCGGGAGGAGAAAAGGGAATCTCATGTTAATAAATCTGTTGGCAAATGAGGCTCATTAATAGATAAATATTTCACTGCTTCCTTTAGAGCGGATAAACAGTGCTCCGCCGATTAAAGAAAGGAAGCTGGGAGACATTGACTTTATTCAAACCACATGGTTCCAGTTTGTGGCAGCATTCTCGCTGCTTAGCTAGAGGAGACGCTGCGCCTGCGGTGTTTGCCCTGGAGCATCAGATCCGGGCTTAATCGTTCTGCTTAGAGAGAGAGAGTGGGCAGAGATCTTTCTCTCAAGACCATCTTTGGGCCGACAGGTTGCAGAGACCCTTCAGGGGCTTGAGTCTGCAGCGAGGACAGGGACAGCGGAAATCCACACACTGGATCTGGGGTTCAGGAATCGGTATGAGGTTGTGGGGGGCGAGCCCTGCCAGACATCCAAAGGCGCGGGCACCGGAATGGGGCTCTGACTGCTTCGGGCGTCTGGGGGCAGGCGGGGTGCAGGCCGCTGCGTGGGCCGCGTATTTGAGCCTCTTCCCCTTCCATTCTAGGCGGCCGCCGGCCCGTGGCGCGAGACCACCTGTGAGGGCTGCTGAGATTGGCGGAGGCGGTCATGTGGGCGGTCACGTGCCGCGACGAGCTCCGTCCAAAAGAAAATGGGGTTTGGTGTAAATCTGGGGGTGTAATGTTATCATATATCACGCTACCTCGTAAAACCGACACTGAAAGCTGCCGGACAACAAATCACAGGTCAAAATTATGAGTTCTTCGTATTATGTGAACGCGCTTTTTAGCAAATATACGGCGGGGGCTTCTCTCTTCCAAAATGCCGAGCCGACTTCTTGCTCCTTTGCACCCAACTCGCAGAGAAGCGGCTACGGGCCGGGCGCCGGCGCCTTCACATCCACCGTGCCGGGCTTATACAATGTCAACAGCCCCCTTTATCAGAGCCCCTTCGCGTCGGGCTACGGCCTGGGCGCCGACGCCTACAACCTGCCCTGTGCCTCCTACGACCAAAACATCCCCGGGCTCTGCAGTGATCTCGCCAAAGGCGCCTGCGACAAGGCGGACGAGGGCGTGCTGCACGGCCCGACCGAGGCCAGTTTCCGCATCTACCCCTGGATGCGCAGTTCAGGTAGGCGCCTCGGTCCGCCGGGTCGGTGTGCGGGCGGAGCAGAGGGGCGGGGGGGTGCCGGCGCGGGGCGCGGGGAGCCCAGTCTGGCGGCTTCCAGCCAGCGGCCCCGCAAGTCCCGGTGGCGCTGCCTTTCTGGTTTTAATTAGAGCTGAGGCGCCATAGCGTGGAGAGACTCATAGCATTGTATGTAAATGAGGCCCATAAAACTTTTTATGGCCCAATTAATGGGTTCGATCCTCGTAAATTTATTTAACTCCATTTGCCTTGGAATTTTTACAGTAAGTTTATCCGCTATTCTCGTTCTCATATTCTTTCTCCCCCCCCCCGTCCCCCTTCTTCCTCTTCCTCTCTTTTTCTCTCCCTCAATCTCTCTCCTCTATGTCCTCTTTCTGTTCTCCGTTCCTTTCTTGCTTTCAGCTCTTCCTTCCCTACTCCTTTTCTTTTGGTCTGGCTTTCCTTCTCAAAGGCAAGGAGAGCCAGGAACTCCGGGATGCCACTCACCCCTGTACCAGAGGCCATTTCCAGACCCTAGCTGGACCAAATAGGACAGAGGGTGGGATTGCCACAGGAAGGTCTTGAGCATGGGGCTGCCGAGGAGGGTTGCCCACTTTCTAGCCAGGCTGGAAAGCGGCTTGGCTTGCCTTTGAATGGCAAAAGTGCAGAGTCTCCCACTTGCCACACTCCGTATTTACAATTTCCCTTTGTCAAGGGGAAGCAGGACATTGTAGAAATGTAGCCGGCTGGAAAGGCCGGTTGTAAAGTTGGGATTCTGCTGTAAGGCTCTTCACAGACTGGCTCGCTTGTCTGGCCCCGGGGTCTTCCGCTCACACTCCCCCCCCCCAGCTCAACTAGGGGTGATGGGGGTTGCGCCTGGGTTTGGGCAGGGTGGAAGGTACAGGCTCTTGGACAGCGGGGCCTGACTAAAACACTCTTCAGCCCACATCGCAGCCTGATTTTCTGTTTGTCTATATGTCGAAATTTCTGCTCTCAGGACCCGATAGAAAGCGGGGACGCCAGACCTACACGCGCTACCAGACACTGGAGCTGGAGAAGGAATTCCACTTTAACCGCTACCTGACACGGCGCCGCCGCATCGAGATCGCCCATGCGCTCTGCCTCACCGAGCGCCAGATCAAGATCTGGTTCCAGAATCGGCGCATGAAATGGAAGAAAGAGCATAAAGATGAGAGCCAGGCTCCCTCTGTGGCCCCCGAAGACGCGGTGCCCCCTGTCTCCAAGGCAGCTACTGACAAGGCAGATGAGGAGGAAGAGGAAGAAGAGGATGAGGAAGAGGAGGAAGAGGAATAAAGGGCCAGGAACAGGGCCATGACTGAACGGGACAGTTGGAAAAGCGTCTTTAAGAGACTCACTGATTTTAGTTACAAAAATGGGGGGAAATAAAGTGTAAAAAAGAGAGAGAAAGAGGGAATCAGTCCCCACCCTCATCCCACCCACCCCATCACCCACTCTAGCTCTCTGGGGGGAAAGTAGGTCACCTTGGGGACCCTCTCTGCCTCTGAGGACCTCAGTAGATACCCCCAACCCTGGGCCAGTGTTGTGCACTGGCACAGTCAAAATACTACCTAGCACAGGCCTCCTTGAGAGGCACCCCCAAACTACCTATGGGCCCAACCCAGTGGGCCGCACTCCTAAGAAGCTCCCTCCACATCCTTACAGTGGCAGACACCCAGCACCTGCCCCCCACCCCTGCAAAACACGTGACCAGTACTACCTACTAGGCCTAAACTACCTATTTTGCGCTGGCTAGCTTTTCTGCTTCACCGTGCCCACTCCTCCTAGGCCAGGCCTTGATGCTTCTAGCTGACAGTCTTTGGGGTCACTGAGGCTTCAATGACAAGGCAATGAGGTTCAGGGACCAGGGCATTGGCTTCTATTTAAATTGAAAAATAATATATTTATTCCAAAGCATACCAAATGCTGCAACCTAGAATCCCTCTTTCTTTGGCTTTGGCGCCTCAAGTTCAGAGCCATTACCCCTGTTTCTGGAGGGGAGCATTCCTGAGCTGGCTGCAGACCGGCTTTTGTGGGACTAAGGAGATGTTCCCAGCCTCACTGTTCCCTCCCTTGCTTCTGTGTCCTACTGTTCAGCCGTGTATACTTATGCCCTGACTTTTCCTACCTAGGACAGATACTGTACATTTGAACCAGGTTTTTTTTTTTTTTTTTACCTAGGACAGATACTGTACATTTGAACCAGGTTTTTTTTTTTTTTTTTTGGTCATTTCTCTAATCTTGGAGATCATTTGTAAAGGAATGTCTTGACTTGGGAAGGATGTTTAAATGGGGTGACTTTGTAGCATGATGTGTTGTATTGAACTAATTCTGTTGTGGACGGGAGGGGTCTAATACCCACCCCAGTGCCCTCTCCCCCCCCCCCCGTGTTGTCCCATGTCCCCCTTAGACCCAGCCTGGGGTTCAGGGAAGGCATGCTTCCCAGCCCAGTTACCTATGTTTTATGTAACAATAAAGATGCCTGGTGACAAAGAAACACTGACTGCTTTCTTCAGGGGGTTTGGGGCTAGGGGAGGTGGCCATAGCTGAAGGGCAAGCCCTGTCTGCAGGTTAAAGGACCAAGGGGAAGCCAACGTGCAGAAACTGTCCTGGAGTCCAAATTTTAAATATTCATGCACAAATGTGTCATGTCTCTTTTTCCATGTTTTGTGTTTAGATTTGGACTAATAAGCATATTTCTAATTTTTATGTGCGGCTGCTTATAGGTTTCATAGCTGTGCCCTTTTCCACATCCGTAATGTGTGTATATCTGTTGTGTATCCACGTTTTCCCTGTCTATAATTGGATGTGTGGGTTTCTGTGTCCAGCTGCACGTCTTTCTGTGTCTATGATTGCTTATGTGCCTTCCTCTTTGTAGATGTTTTTGTCTGGCTATTGTGTGCGCGCACCAATATCTACATCCACTGAAAACAGCTATTAGTTAATACCGTATATTCTATCTACGGCCTCCCAAACTTCACACATTCCAAGAACGAATTCCAAATTCAACCTTTCCTCTAAAGGTGCAAACTGAGCTCTCAAATAATCTTACCTACCCTCCAACTGATTCCGGATTCCGCATGCGCCCTGAGTCCAGCCCCAGAGTAGGAAAAGGGATTCAGGGTACTTGCCGCAGCACCCCCACTTAGCCTTCAGTAGGGGCAAAGGATGCCCCGGGGCTTAACACTGCAGTGGAGGGGTTCTGGGACTGCCGTGGACCTCAGACACGGCTGCTGCCTGCTGCTCAACCTAAGTCCTGTTGCTGAGGAGGAACTGTGGCTGGGGAAGGGGCGAGCAGCGAGGGACCAGGGTCCAGGGGCGGTGGAAGTAGCTTAGAGGATCCTGAGCTTGGCTCGCGAAGATCTCCATTCTTATCTCCTGGCTGGGTTGAACCAGCTTCTTAGGATTCTTTTTTAATAAATCGGACCTAAAAGGGTCTGTAAAACCTGCAGCCCCAAGTCGGGACAGCCTCAGTGGTAAGATGGCGCCGGTGTAAGAGCTGCCTCCTCTTAGTGATGGGGAAAGGGTCATAAATCCGTTGTTGTTTATGAAAATTTACAACTTTGCAATACAACTTTATGAGTTGTTCGGCCCTTCCATTGGCCGCTGTCGGTCATGTGGATAGGAACCGTGAACATGAACTTTTTTATAATTTCCCTTGTGAGAATAGAGCCGCATTCTTGTGCTCCGCTCCGTCCTGCGTGCTTCGGAGCTCTGCCTTCTCAGCCTGCCTGGGCTGCGCTTTGTCCGGCGATGGCGAGCGAGGGGAAGCCACTGCCAGGCCCAGGCCCGCCGCTGTCGCTGGAGGTGGGGCGCGTCCAGTTCTTGGAGCAGCAGCCGCCGCTTTGCAACTCACAACCTGGCTAATTTCCTGCGTCCTCTGGCACCAGGAAGGAGGACAATTCGTCTCCTGGGCTGCTGAAGCGGACAGCTGTCAGAGAGGCAGGAGCTTCTGGGAGCCGCGGTCTGAAGGTGAGAAGGAGACAGGGAAAGGTGGGTGAGGTGCCACGGTGGAAGCAGAGGACACCCAGAACGACTTTGAAAAGGGTCATTTCTCACCATCATCCATACTGTCCCTTCACACAACAGCCCAAACACGTCACTCATTCTCACCCACTACCTACAACACCTTCGCCACTCACAAGGCAAATCGGCCTTCCCTCTGTGGCACAGTGCCCTGGCACTGGGCAAGAGCGCTTAGGTCTCCACTCCCCCTTCCCCGGTGACCCCGGGAAGTCCTGGGGTTTGGGATTATTTCTTTCATGACCCAAATTGATTTAACTGACTTCCCCAATATCAGAGCTAGGTCCCGACCTGGGAATGTGGGCAGAGGGGAGAGAAAAGCGAAGTAGCCCACAACTCTCTGTTCTCTCCAGTGGGGCTAGTCTCAGGGAGAAGGGAGGATGAGGTAAACAAGCAAACACAAAAGCAAAACTTACTAATTCAGAGTTCTCCGGTGATTGCCTGCTTCATTTGCCCGGTTTTCCGACCAGAGTGAAGTCTGGCGCCCCCGAGAAAGGGGCTAGATGCACATGTGGAATTCTGTGTTGGTGGAAAGAATCAAATTAATTGGGTGCTAACGGGATGTTTCGGTGCAGAAGACTGTTGTGTTGGCTAGTGTGGAAGGACCAAACCTAAGGTTTCTGAAATAACAGGATGGCAGCCCCGACCAACCTAAGGACAGTGGAAGGATGATGTTCAAGGTCCCCTATCTCTTGAGCAACCAGGGAGAGGACCACAGCTAGCCGCGAGTCGGCACTGAGTGCTGCTGTCCTGGCTGTAGCTTTGCATTGCGCGGTGGTACCAGTCATGGTGGCTGAGCCTGAAAACGCATCTGACCAGGTCAGATTTACCCTTCCCGCGAGAGACAGAGACATTGGAGAATGAGTAGCGAGATTCTGGGCTATAATTCTCTTTTGTTTATTTGGTTTTTGGTTGTTGTTGTTGTTGTTTTCCTATCACAAGATAGTATCTCAGTATAGGCCAGACAATTAAGAATAACACTTTGATATTTGGGGTGTTCAGCGGACAACGCTGTGGGTGCGCCCCAGGCAGGGGCAGATAAAGCGCCGCTGCATTTGCCTCCTAGGGCCGCTGACTGCCTGACTGTGGCTGCCTCGGGCAGATTATTTATTGCGACCGTGCTGGGAGCTCGCTGCTGCCACGCTGTGGCCGTCACCGGGACGGGCGCCAGCAGCGGCCCGCCTCTTCGAGCCTGGCGCGACTGCTGTACGGGCCCCTCAGAGATTTCCCCAGAAGCAGGGGAAGGGGGGCGGGCATCAGGGGCAATCTCCCAGGGTCTGTTTGGCTGTGAAACCTCCCTGCTTCGGCTATCCATGACAGAAACCTCAGCCGCCGGAATAGACTCGGGTCCTTCCCTCGCCCCCAACCCAGCACCATGGAGACTGGTTGTACAGGCCGCTGGGCCGGTTATGGCTGCTTCTGTCCAAACTACGCGTCCCAAAGGCGCCCTGGGGGCGCACGTCAGTTGCCAGTCGGGAAAGGCGTTGGCTTTGAGAGTCTGACATCGGAGAGACCAATTGTAGTTCTGAGGCCTTGCTGGCCTGGCTGGCCCTGAGAATTGGCTATGGCATGGAAGGCGGCTCTTGGAGAGGGCCTTTGACTGGCAGAGGCCACACCTGTGTGCTTTGGGCTCTGGGCTAGAGATTTGGCTGGATGGAGATGGACCTTCAGGGTCCTCCCACACACCTGCAGGCCCCGCTGCCAGGCTGGCCGAAGTGGAGGGGCTCAATGGGCAGCCCAGGGCAAGGGAAAACTCTGCGACCCTACTGCCATCTTAGCCTCTTTGAAGAGAAGATGAAAGGTAAGTTTTCTGTGTGGCTTTGACCTAGCAGAGAGTCCTGGGGTGGTCACTCTCATAACCTTAGGAGAGGCTCTATGGAGAGTGTGGAGATCTTGCTTCCCACTCAGTGGGTCCATCAGAACTGACTGACTCCCCGCCCCCCATATATACATATGGCAGAATAAACAGGTCCACTGCCAACTGAAATATGCACTAACCTTGTCTTACACGGAAAGATTTCAATTTAATTTTTTCCCATCTTAATGTTTACAAAAGCTGGAAATACATTTTCTGGCTCCTAGCTGAGAAATCAAATTCTCTTATTGGCTGAGACAATTAAATCTAGAATCCAGGTCAAATCAAAGCATAATATACGAGTGGTAAACTGTCACCAGCTCCAACCCTATGCGGGACATGGAGGAATGAAAGAGAGACGATAAAAACAAACAATTAACACTTGCAAATGACTATTTTCGCTTCAAATGACATTGGTTGAAATAATTGTTATCTGCTTTTTTTTAAGAACCAATAACTCAAACCTATTTTCTTCAAAGAGCATTTTAAGGAAAAAAATCTCCCTTTTTTTTCTCCCAAGTTTTCATGTTTTGTGTTTTGTGTATTGCATCTTCTCTGTGAGAAACGCTAAATTTTATCCTCTCCTGCATAACTCTTGGTCTTATGGAAAGAAAAATACTTTCCTGGGTTGGAGAGATAAAGCCTTCGGCACACCGTTTGTGGTACAGCCTTCCTTTGGTGTGCTTTCATAGGCTCTCTGGAGGCCGACCTTAGGCAAGACCTTTTCCAGCTTTCGCCTTTTTTGAGGGGGAAGGAGGGAAGGTCAGGGGGAAAAAAGCAAAGAAGAGATTAAGGAAGTCTTTTCGTTACCAGATTCCTACAGGATCATTCCCAATTGTCCCCTCGGCCCAAACCCGGTCAGTCTGCACGAACCAGGGTTTTACAGATCTTGCAAACAACCTCCTGAATTCCAACTAAATCTCGTAAACAGTCTCTCTGCCGCCCACTCAATTGGGGATTTTAAAGCCGAATCAAGGGCTTTTACAAGCCCTACAAACACAGTTGTGAAAATGCCATGGAACCGATATCACGTTTTACAAAATAAGACTGATCCTTATGCATGGAAGCCCAAGACAGGCTTTCCAGGTCCAATCTGGGACTCGTCAGGCCTGAGCCGGTGGTCAAGGCAATTCAGGATTCTGGAGCTAGTGACAGAGTGACAGAACTGTTCTGGTTTTGTAGCTACTGCCCCAGTAGGAATATTTTGGGGGTGGGGAGGCAGGGGGAAAGTGGGTATGCCCCCACGACAAGGCAATCAACGTACTACCGGGAAGCCAAGCCCATCAATTATCCTGCGCGAGGATTTGGGCCGTAGGAGCTGCACTCTGAGCCCTGCTCAGCCCGGGCCCTGCATCTCTCTTGCTTCTAGAGTGAGACTAGGGAGAAAGTGCGTGTGAAGTTTTATCTGTCACTGCTCTAAGCCATTCCAGTAGCTTAGGGGAGTCGTACATGGTACACTGGATGAGAGGAGTTAAGTCTCAGGGATGGCTTCCTAGTCCGGTCTCCCGGTCTCACAAACACTGTTCTGTAGATCATTTCTTCTTGAAACTATGGGTTTTAGCCTCTCCTTTTTCTGGGTTCACAGACAGGATACACGGTGCACAGTGGGTGTTGTTGCTTGCTTTAAGCCCACGCAGGCACGGACCATTGCAGGCGAGTCAAACATGGAGGGCAGTAGTGGGGAGAAGGGGGTACAGGAAGGCCCTGCCTTTGGCCTGGGCCTGGTCTATGGGGGGTGGTCTTTCAGCCTTTGGCAGTAAGGCCCAACCTGTAGTAAGAATGGGAGGGGATAGGCCGTCAGGAATCCCTAAAGCACGGGGCTGAAAAGCAGCCTGAAGGCCTGGCTTCTCAGAGACCCTTCTCCAGGGCAAGAACCCACACCCACGGTTAAGGGAGTCCAAGGGGAGGGGCAGCTCAGGTCCCGCCTGGGACAGAGGGCTCTCCAGAGCAAAGCCATTCTCGTCACCGCCCCTTCTGGCTCAGGCTTGTCAGGTTTCCTGTTTGGAGGAGAAAACCAGCAAAAACCAACAAGGCAAAAAGGGAAAGAGGAAAGGGCAGGCCTGGTGGGGCCTTTTCATTGACCTGGGCACTAGTGCCTCTACCCGACTCTGATCTACACATCCCTGCCCGGGCCGTGCCCACCGCTGGCGTTCTGGGGTGTGTGGGGGAGAGCGGGGGCCGGCTGGCTGTGTGCGCCCATTAATCTGCCGGGCGGGCGGCGGGCGGGCGGGCTGGGGGCTGTTTGTAACTTTGCTGCCTCGGTCGCCGTGGTCCCCGGGGAGCGGGCTCCGGCGCTCGCTCCCATTGGCCGCCGCTGCGTCAGCTGGTGCGATTTGCTGCTGTCGCTTTTGGCGTTCGGCCATCCAGAAACAAACCAGTTCGATGACTACTAATAGTTATAGCCAGATGTACTAATACACAACAAATCACAGTCCTGCAGAGGGGCGCGCAAATGAGTTCCTATTTTGTGAATCCCACTTTCCCTGGGAGCCTGCCCAGCGGCCAGGACTCCTTCTTGGGCCAGCTGCCCCTCTACCCGGCCGGCTATGACACGCTGAGGCCCTTCCCGGCCTCTTACGGGGCATCGAGTCTTCCGGACAAGACATACACCTCACCTTGTTTCTACCAACAGTCCAATTCGGTCCTGGCCTGCAACCGGGCATCCTACGAGTACGGGGCCTCATGTTTCTATTCTGATAAGGACCTCAGTGGCGCCTCACCCTCGGGCAATAGCAAGCAGAGGGGCCCCGGGGACTACCTGCACTTTTCTCCCGAGCAGCAGTACAAACCTGACAGCAGCAGCGTGCAGGGCAAAGCCCTCCATGAGGAAGGCACCGACCGGAAGTACACGAGCCCTGTTTACCCCTGGATGCAGCGGATGAATTCCTGTGCGGGTAAGGCATTTCCCTGCTCCCCCATCCTAGAGAGTGCAGGAAGAAGGAAAAGCTGGCAGGCAAGGAAGGAAGGAAGGAAGGAAGGAAGGAAGGAAGGAAGGAAGGAAGGAAGGAAGGAAGGAAGGAAGGAAGGAAGGAAGGAAGGAAGGAAGGAAGGAGAGAAAGAGAAAGGAAGGCGAGAAAGAGAAAGAAAGGAAGGAGAGATAGATAGATGGAATAGGAAGAAGGATAGAATGGACAAAGTTTCCATCTGTCTTTTTTTTTTTTAATTTGAGAAAGAGAGAGAGAGAGAGCCCTAAACATTCCCACTGGGACAATCAGGCCCAGCCAGAGGAAAGCCTGGGCCAGGAGAGCCATGTAAAGTGACACTTTAGAGTGTGTGAAGGTTTCATTCACTGCCAAGCTATATGAGACCTGTAACAGGGGCAACAGAAGGGGGGGGGGTCTGGTCCAGATGAGAAGGCTGCTCAGCCTCACCCTCATAACACCCCTCAAGTTTTCAAGCAAAAGGGGTCTCCAGAAAACACCATGGACAAACTCCTCCACACTCCCCCTCCTCTTTCTTCTGCCCTTCGCAAGCCCAGAAACCCAGGCAGGCAGAGGCCCTCTTTTCCTCATTTGACCTCTTTCAATGTCTCCAGCAAAGCTCTGAAGCTGTGGAAGGCCACCTTCTCAGAATATTCATATTCTCTCTCTCTCTCTCTCTCTCTCTCTCTCTCTCTCTCTCTCTCTCTCCCTCTCTCCTCCCACTTTTACCTTCCACTCAACTTCACACTTTAAGCCAACTTCTATCTCCTCCTGTGACCGTGCCTGAGCCTCACACCTGGCTTGGGTACCTCTGGCACCGGGACAGCCCATCACAGTCCTACTAGGGCCAGATCCCACCAGCTCACCTATGGAACCATCTCTTTACTCCAAGTTTTCCAAGATCCCACAGGGAGTCCCCTTTCCCCCTGCAGCAGGACAGAGCCTCATGAGGGCTTCAGAACTCACCCTCCCAGCGGAGAGCCTTCAGATGAATCACAGCGCTTGCTAACAATATGCAAAGATTGGAGAAGGCTGGCCATATTTCAGTTTCCAAAAATACACTGAGATCCCACACGAGGAGCATCCATGGCATCTTTCACAGACACCAATGTGAGAATTCAGTTTCCTTGCTGCTCCTAGGATCCCCACTTCATTTACAGACAAATAAACACTACCCTCCCTTGAAACAGTGACTTTGGCCCCTCAAATTAAGAATGCCCATGCTATTTCCTCGCTTCTAATGGTTTTCTAACAAAACACATTTGTCAAAACCAATAATTTCCCGCCCCAAGTCGATTTTAGGCGAAAATGTCTCTCTTGGTATGAAAGCATCTTTGCCATTCAGCCGGCTTTTTGCCCTCGGTGGCGGTGCTAGACGCTGGGGTAGCAGCAGGGAGTTTTCAGGCTTAGAGACTGCAGGGGGAAAGCACACGGAGTGCATTCGTTTGCTCTCGCTTACCCTCCACATATTTCTGCCTGCAGGTGCGGTGTATGGGAGTCACGGGCGCAGAGGCCGCCAGACCTACACTCGCTACCAGACGCTGGAGCTCGAAAAGGAATTCCACTTCAACCGCTACCTGACTCGGCGGCGCCGCATCGAGATCGCCAACGCGCTTTGCCTCACCGAGCGCCAGATCAAGATCTGGTTCCAGAATCGGCGCATGAAGTGGAAAAAGGAAAATAAACTCATCAATTCCACACAACCCAGCGGGGAAGACTCTGAGTCCAAGGCGGGCGAGTAGACTGCAGGGCAGGGACCAGGCCAGCGTCCTAACCTCTATTGGCTTTGCCCCCTGGTGCTCCTGCCTGCTCCCCAAGTTTTGTTCCAGCCTGCTCCCACCCGGGTGCTTCTGCAGCTTAGGGAAGTCCAAAGCTTTGCAGGAGTCTGCGCATTTACTTATTACAGAAAACAAGCAAACAAAACTCACACACCTAATGTCAGCTGTGGGACAGACATACTGTACACACACACACAGGTTCTTTCCCCCATTGCTGCCCGAGTCAGCTTGGGAGTCCCGGGGTGCACCCAGAATTGTCCCTGCTGCTGTGATAGCGCCTCTGCGCTCCCTGAGCTACAAACGCGGTGTTGTTGAGGGAAGAAAGAGCCCCAGGCAGTGCCCGGTTTGCTGTCTGAGCTTTTCTGCCTTGGTCCCTCGCCATCAAATCTCGAAGGGCATCGCCAAATCGGCTCTGGCTACTGGAAAGAAAGGGCCTAAAGAGCTGGGCCCCAGCCCTATCTTGGCTTCTCAGGATGCCCCTAAACAAGAAGCCGGAGGAACAAAGGAGAACTCCCCTCTTCTCCGACAGAACCAAGTCTTTCAGCCGCCGCGTAATAGTCATTGGGAGAGCTGCAGCTTCAGCCGAGGCGAACCAACCTGGGCGCGAGTGGAATAGTACAAGCTCGGGAGCGACAAGGCTCCTGCAAGCTCCCTGCTCCCGATTCCCACTCCCTGCCTCTTACAGAGTGGGTGCCGCCACCTAGAAGCTCCCAGGACCCAAAAGAAGGGGCCCAGGACCATGGGAGCCTGAAGAGTTCTAGCTAATAAGCATGTCAGGGGCGCCTGAGATGCCAGGCCTCTAGTAGGGAGACTCTGCTCGCCTCTCAGCAACATTTGTGATTTGATTTCGTCTTTTGGAGCCCAGGAAAATAACTACGGAGATACTAGGCACTGCCACGAAATGGTTCCATTAGTTCCCGCAATTTACTCCCGGAGGTCTAAGCAAGACCCCAAAAGCTTTATCTACGGTTCTCAACTTTCAAGCAGCCTCAGAGGCTGCAGGGAGTCAGGGCCCACTCTCTGGGTTCACCAAGAACCCTGCTACCTGGGGCCCGGTTGGCTGAAGGAACCAGACCAGGGATGAAGATATTCCAGGCTGGATAAATAAGCAAATCAGATAGCAAACTAATGATACGAAAAACGTATTTACACGGAAGAAAAATCGGCTCTGGTTATACGAGTGTATGGAATTTGACCTCGCCTCGGAGGAACACTACACAAAAGCTGTCTTTAATAGACGCTTGTCGTTTAAGAGCGGCAGGGACACTGCCCTTCACGCGCTCACAAACAAAAAAAGAAAAGAAAAAGCCTTAATTGTGACTGCTGCTGTGGGCAGGATTTATTTCTTCAATTGGCTAAATGGTCTTCCCTTCCCCGAAGGTGATATCTGTGTTTTCAAAATTCACAGCTGCGGGCCGGACGGGCAGGACCGACCCCAACCTCTACACAAAAATAAGAGGGGCTACAAAGCCAGGGAAATAAAGTTGTTGTAAATAATTCCAAGTCACCACCTCCCCCTAATCCTCTGCATCCTCGCCGGGCGTGCGATCGGCAGCTGACGGCCTCACAATTGGTACATCCTAATGGAACTGCGAGGGAAATGCAATAATTTTGCCATAATGGGCTGTAACCTCAATTCGACCCCGGCCCTTGCATCCCGAGGTCGGAAGCGATGCGATCCGCCCTGCCTCCAGAGGGTGGCGCTCGAGTCCGACTGAACGGCGGCGGTGGGTGGCGGGCACGCGCCCAGGGCGCGCGCGCCACCCCTCTCGCCTCCACCCAACTCCCCCATTAGTGCACGAGTTTACCTCTAGAGGTCATCAGGCAGGATTTACGACTGGACAACAAAAGCACGTGATTCGAAGTCGTACCCCATATTTGGGTGCCTACGTAGGAGGGAACCGAGTACATGTCCCAGTCATTTCCATAATTCATCATAAATTGTGCAAGGGTGCTATAGACGCACAAACGACCGCGAGCCACAAATCAAGCACACATATCAAAAAACAAATGAGCTCTTATTTTGTAAACTCATTTTGCGGTCGCTATCCAAATGGCCCGGACTACCAGTTGCATAATTATGGAGATCATAGTTCCGTGAGCGAACAATTCAGGGACTCGGCGAGCATGCACTCCGGCAGGTACGGCTACGGCTACAATGGCATGGATCTCAGCGTCGGCCGTTCGGGTTCCGGCCACTTTGGCTCTGGCGAGCGCGCCCGCAGCTACGCGGCCGGGGCCAGTGCGGCGCCCGCCGAGCCCAGGTACAGTCAGCCGGCCACGTCCACGCACTCGCCTCCGCCCGACCCGCTGCCCTGCTCGGCGGTGGCTCCCTCGCCCGGCAGCGACAGCCACCACGGCGGCAAAAACTCCCTGGGCAACTCCAGCGGCGCCTCGGCCAACGCGGGCAGCACCCACATCAGCAGCAGAGAAGGGGTTGGCACGGCGTCCGCAGCCGAGGAGGACGCCCCTGCCAGCAGCGAGCAGGCGAGCGCCCAGAGCGAGCCGAGCCCGGCGCCGCCAGCTCAACCTCAGATCTACCCCTGGATGCGCAAGCTGCACATTAGTCACGGTAAAGCCAGCCGTTTTCTGATCCACGCGTCCGTGGGGGCGCGGGTCTCGGTCACCCTCTGTTCTTTGCAGCCTTTCTCCGGGTCTCTCGCCTAGTCTCGCCTCTCTCCAGCCCGCAGAGCCTATCCCTGCGGTTTTCCTTTCCCTGCCTTCCTCTTTACTTCCTCCCCATTACTGCAGCAGCATCCTGTATTCGCAAATACTGGGGGGAATGGGGTGGCTGAGCAAAAGTTTAGATGTTGAAAGAGGAAGAAATTCCATGTGGAACCCCAGTGCCTCGGAGCGCGCTTAAGGGTCAGGCCAGCCGAGCAGGACATGGAGAGGTAGAGATGGTAGTAGGGGCCGTGAATCGGGCTTGTCAGGGTGGATAATTTATGAGAAGGGCTACGCTGGGGAAACAGCGTTACTAATTACAGCCCCCTAAAAGGGGCTTGAGGGGGAAATCAGGCGAGGGAAGGCGAGATTCTGAAGTTTGGGGTCAAGAGAGAGAGGAAATGAAAGAAAAGAAAAAGAAAGCGGGCGCCCCAAGCGTATAGGCTGGAACAGAAGGCGGCCAGGGCGGCTGGAACTTTAACGGAGGGTGACCCGGAGGCCACTTGGGAACTCAGAAAAAGGCAGTGCTTTGGTGCGTTTCTGAGCGGTGGGCAGCCTGGGAGGGCAATGCCCTGCTTATGACAACTCCTGGAGGGCCAAAGAGCAGAATGGGGTCGAGGGAGAGCCAGGCTGTCCTACAAGACGGGGTTCCAGCCTCAGGTGGGCCGGTTGTGCCCAGAGTCCCAATCCTGTTGTTTTTCACTTCAAAAAGGAAGAGGGAAGGAAATTCGGGAAGGGGGGAAAGGGCGGGGGGACTTGTTGAGCCTTTTCCCTCAGCTCAGGACCCTGGCTGAGTCTTAGAACCAGGTGCTAAGGAGTTGGTGGCTAAACCGCTGACTTTTCTGTTGCAGACAACATAGGCGGCCCAGAAGGCAAAAGGGCCCGGACGGCCTACACGCGCTACCAGACCCTGGAGCTGGAGAAGGAATTCCACTTCAACCGCTACCTGACCCGCCGAAGAAGAATTGAAATAGCACATGCTCTTTGCCTCTCCGAGAGACAAATTAAAATCTGGTTCCAAAACCGGAGGATGAAGTGGAAAAAAGATAACAAGCTGAAAAGCATGAGCATGGCCGCAGCGGGAGGGGCCTTCCGCCCCTGAGCCTCTGGGCGGTTAAAGTACTGAGCAGTATTAGCGGAGCCCTCCCTCCGTAATGTCAGTACTAAGGTGACTGTCTCAAACTCCCCCTGTGTTCCTTCTGTGAAGAAGCCCTGTTCTCGTTGCCCTAATTCATCTTTTAATCATGAGCCTGTTTATTGCCATTATAGCGCCTGTATAAGTAGATCTGCCTCTGTTCATCTCTTTGTCCTGAATGGCTTTGTCTTGAAAAAAAAAATAGATGTTTTAACTTATTTATATGAAGCAAGCTGTGTTACTTGAAGTAACTAAAACAAAAAAAAAGAAAGAAAAAAAAACCACACACACACAAAAAGCCCCCCCAACCTCATTTAGTGCCAATGTTGTGTGTTGCACTTGAGTTGGTTAACGTGCATGTGCGTGGAAGTGTTCCTGTCTCAATAGCTCCAAGCTGTTAAAGATATTTTTATCCAAACTACCTATATTCCTTGTGTAATTAATGCTGTTGTAGAGGTGACTTGATGAGACACAACTTAACTTGTTCATCGTGTAGTGGCTAGTGACTGTGACGAAAACTGTGACTCCAAGCGGTGTGTCCCTGCGTGCCTTTGTAGGACCCTTTGCACGAACTCTGAAAGTGGCTCTTCTAAGCGCAGCTTCAGTGATGTATGTTTTTGTGAACAAAGTTACAAATTTTGTTCGAGTCTGGCTGTTTAAGCAAACTGTGATCAGCTTTTTTTTTTTTTTTGTATTTGTTTTTGAGGAAAAAATACTGACTGGAAACAAAAAATAAACTTTCTATTGTAAGTTCTCTTGGTCGTTTGATTTGTGCCAAACAGCAAGCAAGGGCTCTTTCTGTTTTTCTGTCTGTCCAGCCGTGCTGGAAGCTGGTGCGTCTGAGGCTACCTGGGCAGCTTGCCTCTTCAGGGTGGCCTCCCACCACCACCTTGACTGACACGGCCTTCCTAACTCTGAACCATCAGAAAATTCAGGCCAGAAGCAGGTGGGAAAAGCTGTAAGAGGTTCCAAGGCCTGAGTCAACCCTGTCCATCTCTGAGGAAACCGAGTTAACTTAGTGGGTGCCAAAAAGGAGAGAAAGAGAAAGGGAAGAAAAGCCAGGGCTTTGTTAGCCCCAGTCCGGCCCACACAGATCCTTCATCCCTAAGGCTGTCCTAGGCCTTGCTGAAGGGGATCCTCTGCCAGGATGTAGACCCCAAACCCCCTGCCCACTAACCCACCCTAGTACCCCTTCCCCACTCCTCTTACTTAACCCAGTTGGCTTCTTTTGCTACAATTAATTTGCTACAAATGGAAAGTACTTACCCCATCCTAGCTCCATTGGGAAACTCCTCAGAGCAGCTAAAGCGCAACTAGAGATTTGCACATTTACCCACTGCTTACACGGATGCCGCCTTTCCTTTTAAAAGTTATATAACAGTAAACTTTATAAGCCCCAGTTCCGGCTATATGACATTTGGGTGCCAAATGAATAGGGTTTTGTCTATGAATTAGATCGTAAAATCATCCATAGCACAGACAGATCGGCTCACTGGCTATAAAACGTCACGTGGGGCCATTAAAGTAAGTTTTATGGTTTTGGGGAGTTGACATCCAACATTATATACCACATAACATATAATCTCACTAACGCTGGACTCCATTTGACTCTTTTGCAGGCTACGTGTGCTGCCTGGTCATTCAAATTGTCAATTTTAGGTCCAGAAGTGTCCAAACCACAAGTTCTCAAAACTCTCTGAAAAATGGCTCCCTCCAAGTTAAGGTAAGCTCTCGCCTCTTGAGTTTATTTTCACTCCGAGAAGTTTCTTGCTCTTCTTTCTCTCTGGCTCAGTAACGCTGAAACTGTCTCTGAATTAAAAAAGGGGAGAAGAAACTTTTCCCTCTACCCAAATTAGCAAAGTCAGCGCCAGCTTTGTGGGGGCAGCACGGTGAACAGCGCCTGTGGCCGAGCAGCATCCCAGGCCTAACTTTAATTGCTCACAATCGGGGATGTTAATGACTTCCGCTGCTCCCGCCGGCGTGCAAAAAGATGATTTTTTGTGTGTGTGAGAATGGGCCTGTGTGTGAAACTTGGCAACCCCTGTCCCTCTTTCTAAGCTTGGCCAGGTCCAGGCCCTTTGGGGGTCGCGGAGCTCTGGGATGCGGGGCCTGGGAGTTGAAGAGGCTAGGGCCACTGAAGTAGAAGGCTGAACTGAACTGGAGAGTTTGAAAGAAAGGCCCGGGCAGGGCCGAGGCCGATACTGGCGGGATTCCTTATGGGGCTGTGGCAATATGTCTTCGCGGGCCAGGGTCTTTTGGCAGGACTGAATTGAGGCGGCGGCCTTCGATGCTGGGTTTCAGACTGGCTGGAGACAGCAGAAGCTGGCTAGGGCCCTGGCTGTGTGGTAGAGACCAGACTGCTAGCACCCACAGAATGCTGGGGGCAGCGGGTACCCACCTAGGAGGTAGAGGGTACTCAGCTTCCCCGAACAGGGCCAGGCCCTGAACCCTGTTCGCCAGTTCTTTTCTTTTTGCCTCCGTGTTCTCACCCGCCTGTGAGTCTGAAGCAATAAACTTTATGGCCGGATTTAACTTTAGTCTTTGAATCCCCAGGCTAACTGAAAGGGGTGAAAGCGCTTTCTTTTCTTCCGCCTGCCTTTCTTCTGCCTCCCTTCTTTCCTTTTCCTCCATTTCTTTGTAGGAGAAAGACATCAATGCTCAGGACCCCCAAAAGGCAAGTTAGGTGACTCCCTAGATAACACTAAGGGCAGAGAGAAGCGTACCCCTATACAACATGCAGACCAATTCCTTCTTCTGAAACTGTGCCTAAAGTTTTGAGGGAAATTGAGGTGTCTTCAATGCCCAACTTAAAAGTTCCTAGAGTCATTAGGTTGTTTTTCTTGACACACCATAAAGGGTAGTTTAGGAAGAAATTGCTCGTTTGTCAGTAGGAGATTTCCTTATCTCTTTTGTTATTTGTTCTTTCTGTTTGATCCCAGGAAATTTACATAATATATGTTTTCCAAAACAGTCTCCAAAATTGTACCAATGAGTGAAGTTAGGTGAAATAAAAATTTCCTGGGTACAATTCCATCTGGGCCCCAGCCTCCCACGTCCTTCAATGGCAAAGCAAACCAAATAACTAGGGACCTGCTGGCCTGTTCTGGGATCTTTTCAGGATAGGTACCCTTCAGAGACCTAATATATTCCCCCAATTCTGTTTGAAGAGCTCAGCCAATATTTCCACCTATATTTAGACATGAAACAAAAAATGAAAATAAGAAAGGACTCTTCTTTTTCTCTGGAGCTGGGTAGGCCCCCCTTTTAAGTATTAGCTGCTAAAGGAATTGACCAAGTGCTTAAAGAGAAACATTTTAAAGTGTTGCTTACACATCTCTCTCTTTCATTCAATGTAGATCCACAGAAGCCCCAAATTCAAAGATACAAAGAAAGAAAAACCTAGTACATTTGGGGGGGAAAACTCTCTTAAAAAAAATCACACTTCCCCTAAACAGTGGGGAGCTGAGGACTCCACAAAGTTATTTTGTGTGGAGTGAATATTGGAACTTCAGTACTCAGGAAGACGGTGTCCATCTCTTAGGAAGGCACTGGAGTCAAAAATCTTACATGAAAATGGCTTCTTACTACTTGATGTGTCTTGGGATGCTGGATTCTTTGTTTTGCTGCTCTGAGTTATTAGAAAATGCTGGGTTGTTGTTCTCTTTCAGTTATATGTCTGGTGATTTTGCTTGCCTAATTTTTGGTGGCTGAAACTAGGGGGGAAAAACCACCCAAGGGTCATAGAAATGCTGGTGTTCGTGGATGTATCTAGGAGAAAGAAAGCCTCCACAGCACCCGCTGGCCACACCCTGAGGTGTGGGAGTGGGTACAAAAGCTGATGGTATTGTATCGAACCAAATATGTTCTCAGGGATCTTCCCCACAAATTAAAAAAAAATACAGGCCATGAGTGGTGTCAGCTTTCTTATTTCTGTCTGTTTTAATCTTCACAAGGCTTAAGTAGAATTTAAGAGGGCAGGTTGACCCACGTGGAGTTAAGTGACTTTTGAGAAATACAGCATCCAGTTAGATCTATGGAACTGTTATTGGAGGAAATGTTTTCTTTCTGTTTTCATGGGAAGCATACTTAAAAAGGAGATTGTTTATCTGCTCATTTTGTAGATGAGTTATATCTTTTTATGGATTCTTTTGAATCTTTTTTTAAAAGAGGAACTTAGAGAGAGAGAGAGAGAGAGAGAGAGAGAGAGAGAGAGAGAGACCCTCCCACTGAGGGCTTTATGAAGACATCCAGCTTCAGTTGGTGGCAGAAATCTGTGTGTTCTCTTGTAAAAGGAGAAGGTAGCGGAAATGTATAGAGCCCTGTTTATTTCTCCAAGCCAAGAAGAGTGTATTCCCTTGACTGTGAGTACCATAGGACACTTCTGGTAACACTTGCTTAGGGGTTTGTTAGGGTTTCCCTGGTCTAAACTCAAGCATCATGCCAAGATCCTTTTTCTCCTATGATTCCTCACTTTGCCCTGCTTCCTTTGGCTCTGGGAGAGCAAGACAGAGTTTTCTACCAGAAACAGTGGTTCTCACTTGTTGAGAGTTCGAGAATGTTGCATTCCTACAACCACAGTGCAGAAGATTGGCTGTTAGAGAGAAAGGCAACTGTTTAAACTTCCAAGATGCCCTTAACGACTCTCCTTCTCTTGATGGAATCTCCTCCTGCCCTGCCCATCATAAAGAAGGCAGGGTAGCTTAGGCTGTAGCACTTTGGCTTCCATTGGGGAAATTTTCTTCTAGCTAATGACAAGAGTATAAGCAGGATGCCAAGGCAAAAGTGAGGGGTTCAACCTAGGGGTTCAGTCAAACAGGGAGGGAGCTCCAGAGCACTAGTCTTCAGAACTGGAGGGGAAGCCCAGATTTGTTGTGCTTGGTGTTTTCTGAAAAAAAAAATTGTCCTTCCATCGATTCTATCTCCACAAACTGGCCTTTTCAATAATAATATTTGTTATGAAGGTTACTGGGTAATTATTGCGATTTTGTGGAGCAGTCCTTGCTGGAGGTGAAGTCTGTCATCGCCTAACAAATGGCGCCCATGCAGTTCACTGCCGGGTTAAGTAAATGCAGAGAATATAAATCTGCACACCCCAGGACCCGCCAGCAGAGCACGCTTTAGTACAAGTTCACAGTCAACCAGCCCGCCCGGGCCAGCTTGCCCAACAATTAAGGCTACAGCTTTATTTTTAAATAAAACAAAAACCGCCCCCACTCCCTTGCCAGATCACCCTCCCCGCTCTTTTCTTACACTTCTGCTTCAAAAGATTCTCTAGTTCTCCCCTAAACTGTCCTCTTTAATGTGGTCACCAGTGATTTCAAGTTAATCTAGCTCCTAATTCCTGACTTAAAAAAGGGGGAGAGAGAGAAGAAGAAGCAGCAGCAGGCTGGTTTGACAGGAAACACGGTCACAAATACACAGAAATAGACACTCCATCCTCTAATTCTAACTGAGAGCGGTAGGAGCAGAACTGCCTAACATCTAGAGGGCCCCTTCCCCCTAAAGAGGGGGCTCGGGCTGTGTATCTTTGTGGTTAGCACATTACAACTGCAGGTCAAAAAGTTGAGGGTCAAAAGTTTACACTGTGCAGCACTCTTAGTCATCTGCCCAGACAGAGTCTGATGTCGATGCTAGAGCTGCGATCTTGACTATCAGCACAAAAGATAAAATGGCTCAGAGTGACGCGTGGATCACGGTGTGGACTCCAGGTGAACCCTGGTGGTTGAATGACCTCAATTACGGAGGAAAGGGTAGAAAATTCCTCTTTTTGGGAGTAATACATGCTGTATTTCATATTGAATTATCACTCCCATTCTGAGGGAATAGCAGCAGGTAAATAGGCATAGATTACCCAAACACCAAAACCTTAAATGCTGGAGGACCAAGAAGGGTTTGTAGGCTTGTCACAAAATAAAATGCTTAGAACTCATCAGAGGATCGTTAAAATACCAAGAAGCAAGTTTCGAATGTCCCATTATGTCCCCTTTATATGAAAACAGGAGAGTGATTCTGATTAGTCTGGGTGTTTTTTTTTTAATGTTGTAATACATATAATAATCTCTAAAGTGGGGGAAAAGAGCAGATATCTTGCAAAGAGTATTCTTGGCAAATTTCAAGTATAGATTATGCCCCCCCCCAACTCACTAAATGCAAAGGATGTCAGAGCAGGGACATGGAAGCCCCAATGAAAGGGACAGGACTCCTAAAGCCACCACTGCCAACAGGAAAATGCTTATCAGTGTTGCTATGTTCACATGGTTGGAAACATTTCTCTTATGTTTATTATGAAACCACTGTTGGCTATAAAGACTGCTACAATCTGCCAGATGAGTAACGGTATAGAAGGCAGGAAGCTGGATTCCTCCACATTGTAAAAGCACCAGGCTTCTGTTCTCCAGAAAATACTTCCAAAAAAGAGGTGTGGAACAGGAGTGGAGGATGAACTGAGGATATGGGAGTGAGCTAAGGAGGAGGGTGGGAGGACAGGACAGAAGAGAAGGGGAACCCTGGGTTCAAGAAGCAGACAGGGAACCATGCCTCATTTGTCTGCTGCAAATGAAGTGTTAACCAATATTCTATTTTTCATACATCTAGATTAGCTTTAAGTGTGTGGGTTGGAATTTGCTTTCTAGGGGACATAGTTTCCTTCCCTATGTGTTGACCTTCAAGTGATCGAGGGAGGGAAGCAACAATGAGAAAGAGAAAATATTTTTCTTCTTAATTTTGGGACTAATTTAAGGAGTGGGAATGTCACCCTTGCAGGTATGTTTGAGAGAATCCCTACACATTCAGGATAATTAGATTTAATGGTGCCACGTGTATATTCAGGGGTAACGTAAATATTTCCCAAATGTTGTCTTCATGAAAGCAAGGAACCCGAGTGCCTCTACTGTGCAATGTGTAAAGCTTTTACTACGGCCAGGAGCTTGGAGCCAAATGGGGTTTGCCAGATGAAATGGAAGGTCACTGCTGTCATAGCAGTGAGCTCTTCACATCTGGTCGCTTGAAATGAAAAGAATAGAACCCATTCCCCCCCCCCCTTCACCCAGAAATGAGGTCTCTTCCAGGGAATTTTTTCATTGTGTGTTTGGTTAAAGCCATGTGACATACCTAGGAAACGTTTTAGCATCAATACTCAAAAAACAGCCTTTAGCTGTCTAGTGACAGGATGGACCTGTGGAAGTCACTGGTTTGAGAATGCTTGATCATTAGGGTTTTGTTTTGTTTTGAATACCATCCTGGATAAATAATCCTGTGTAATCATCCTAAAATGTATATCAGTCCTTATGTCTGGACTGTATTTTTATTTTAAACCATCACCAGGAAATTACACACTAAAGAAATGTAAAAATAGTCAGTCGAATGTTATTCCTCTATAACCAAATGCCTAGTGTAGGTGGGAGGAATCCCTTAAATGCCACTACCAGGCAGTTTAAAATCCTGCCATTCTCCCAATTTGCTCCAGAGAAGTGCATGAGATAGAGGACAGCACAGAGGCCCTCACTCTAAAGAACAAAGGACAAATACAGTCAATACATCCCATAATGCTTACATTTCCTTTGCCTTTTACCCTTGGTTTTTCCTGGGAAGGACTGACCTGGGCAAAGCACCCGACTCTCTAAAAGACACTGTATAGACCTTTTAGAAGCGCAAAGTCCAAGGCTGAGGTGAACTTCAGGTCAGCGCGTCTAACAAATATGAAAATGTCGGCTGGTGAGGGCGAGCCTGTGACTTAACAAAGACTGTCAATGTGTAAGATTAATAAGAAACAAAATGCACACGGTGTCACTGTTCGGTCACTTTGAAACTTCGGACAGGGTTGCATTCAAGTGGGAAGGCTGTTCCAAATATATTCAAAATGATTCAAATCAGATTCAAACCAAGCTGCACACCCTGCCTCCTCCTAGTCCTCTTTTCCTCAGACTCCGGTCGCCTCTCCTTCTCCATCTGGAACTCGAGGGCATGATGAAAAGTTATTTCACTTAATGGGATTTTAAGAAAGCTTTTGGGGGAATATATGTTATCTCTGCACATGGAAATGAACAAATGTGCTTACCAGTTTCCCAAGGAAAAGATAGCGCTTCAACCCCGCTTGGGACTAGAGCCAGTTGGTGTGCGAAGATTAACATGCCCCTCTCTGCTCCATTCCAGGGCATCCCATCTTTTCCCCTGGCAAGATGCTGCTGGTAAACCTGGGTTTGTTTTTCTAATTGAGTTAGTTTCTTCCTAGCTCTCCTTTGGTGTCTCGGATATTATGGAAAGGCAAGAGGTGCTTTTCTTTAGTTTTAATGTTTTTCAAAAGATTATTCGATTCAATGGGATTATGCTATGGCTTGCTTGCCAAGGGAGGCTGTGGAAGGTTCAGGAAAGGCACTGAAACTGTTTATTACAGCCATAAATCTTGCAGTAAAATGTCAAAATGTCGGTGTGTGAGATAACACTTGGTGGTCCTGGCTCCGTGTGTGTTTATGATAGAAGCACAGAGACAAGTTACAGGCCTTGAGGGATTCTGTGCAAGCCCCATCTTCCTCAAGTCATAGAACCTCCGGAAACAGGCATCGCTAACTCATCCAGCTTAATCATATACAAAACAGTGCCAGTGTCTCCTCAATACTTAAAAGGAGAGACTCTGTAGACCATTCTGAGGCTAAACAATATGAATTCTGTGTCTCAATGCCTGTAAATAATACTAAACAGGCATGGTTAGGTCTCCTGTACTCAAAACTGGTGACACCAGGAACCGGTGAGATTTCCTTATCATGCTTTTCCTCCAACTTGAAACATAGCCGGATGTGCAATACACATAAATTTGTATCTACAGTATATATATGTATTACTTATGTTGATATATATATACATATAATTTATGTATATATTTTCTTGCTAGAGAGGGCTAGATTTCCTCACTCCAGTCTATAGAGGATATCTAAAGATCATAATCAGTGCTGATTTCTGTCTGTGGCTCAGATTTCATTTAAAAAAATTTAGGGTGCCACAAGGCAGTGGATAGCTCTCTGTGGGCACAAGCACCCAGTGTGGAGAAACCTCTTTGTGTTCCTTCAGGACGATTCCGGTCTGAAGCTAACATGATCCCTTTTTAAACCTCTTTTCCTAAATTAAAGATTAGTCTCATATAATAGTCTTTATGTGACTAAGTATTAAACGACTATCCATCAAATGGATATATCCCAGCATTTAGTTGCCCGAATGAGTAACCGACAGAATTGAAGATAGAACTGGCGTTCTTTTTGAAGTGTCCCAGGCTTGGGTTATAACTTTCCTTGTCTCCGAGACTCAGTTGTGAGAAGGTTGTTGGTTTATATTGCTGTCTGAAAAATCAACTAGGTACACCGACTCAAATATCTCTGCTTTGTATGCCAGCATGAGAGTTATTTTTAGACCGGTGACAGGCTAGTTTGCAGTGTTTTACTATCGTGCAAAGGGGATCTAGGCATGTCTGCTATTCAGAAGAGAGGGAGGAGGACAAACGCATCAGTATTTACTTCAAAGATCAACATTAGGTGGAATTAATAAGTAATTTATTTGTCAATAATGGCATAATTAGTTTACCCATCAAATTTCAATTACCAAATGGCAGACAACAGTCCCCCCTCTCTCCTTTCCGGAGTTACTGATATCGTTAATATGCTAATTTTCAGCAATTCAGAAATTACAGGCTGTCCTGTAAATATAACCCTAGCCCCAGATACAGCCTGAGGAAACAACACCCAAAAAGAGGAGAGAGAAAAAAAAAGTTAGAAAAAGAGCAGTTGACGATCAGACCCGCCAAGGGTTTTATTCTATGTCAAGCTTGTTTCTGTTTGGGGTTTGTTCTGTAATACGAAGTTACTGGATTCGAAAGCCGGGTTGTGTGCAGGCGTCACCTCTCCATCCCCACTCCAGGGGAGGCCTCACCACAGCATAGTAAAGGAGACCTGTTTAGTTAGCTTGTCAGCGCCTCCATATATAGGAAGGTTCCAGTTTGGAAATAAAAAATGCTGTAAGAATTCTGCCTCTGGAAAAAAAAGAAAGAAAGAAAGAAAAAATTAAGTACCCTGCGGTTTTACTGGGCTGCCCTCCCTGTACATCCTTTAGTATTGTTTAGCGGCTCATTCCACCCACCCTTTCTGTGCGGCTCCAGGCCGGCTTCGCAAGGGACTCCCCCGACAGCCGGGTGGTGGTGCAGGGTGCGGGTAAAAACCAAAAACAAAAACAAAACACGGACGAGAGAAAATGGGTCTGTAGGCCTCCTCCGTTTTATTTCAGGGCTAGGATAAAAAGTCAAGGTCTGCCTCTTGGTCCCAGTGTCCTTTCCTCTCCTGGAGGGCCTCGAACCCTCGGAGGATCACCCGAGGCCTGGATGGACGGAGGTCGGCGCTGAGCCGTGGAAACCAGCTGCCCCGAGGCCTCTGTCTGCCCCAGACAGACTTGGGCATAAAGAGGGCTCGACAGGACCCACAGCCTAACGGGCCCCGACTTCTCAGCCTGAATCCAAGTTGGGGGGCAGAGGCACCCAAGCCCCAGCTCACTCCTCCCGCCCGGGTGGAGAGCCGCATCCATCACGCCCCCGCGTGTTTCCTGATCCGGGTCCGCGCGCGCCGATCGTCCATTGGCCGGGTCGCGGCACGTGGGGCGCGGGGCGGGGCGCGCAAGGCTGCGGGGAGCGCGCGC
>NW_004949109.1:6165246-6221002 GCF_000317375.1 Microtus ochrogaster
GGGGGGGCCTGGGAAGCGCGGCGAGAGGGGGAGGGGCCTCAGCGAGCGCAGAAAAACGACACCGCGAGAAAAATTAGTATTTTTGCACTTCACAAATTAATGACCATGAGCTCGTTTTTGATAAACTCCAACTACATCGAGCCCAAGTTCCCTCCCTTCGAGGAGTTCGCACCGCACGGCGGCCCGGGCGGAGGGGACGGCGGCGCGGGCGGGGGTCCCGGCTTCCCGCGGCCGCAGACCACCCCGCACCTGCCGGCCCCGAACCTACGCGCTGCCCGCCAGCCCCCCGCCTACTACGCGCCACGGGCACGCGAGTCCAGCTACCCCGGGGGCCTGTACCCCGCGCCCGCCGCCGCCTGCCCCTACGCCTGCCGAGGCGCCAGCCCCGCGCGACCCGAGCAGTCCCCGGTCCCCGGCGCTCACCCCAGCCCGGCCCCGCAGCCCCCTGCGCCCCCTCGGCACTGCGCTCCAGGCCCCGCCACCCCGGCTGTCGCGACGGGGGGCAGCGCCCCCGCGTGCCCGCTGCTGCTGGCGGACCAGGGGCCGGCGGGCCCGAAGGGCAAGGAGCCGGTGGTGTACCCCTGGATGAAGAAGATCCACGTGAGCGCCGGTATGTGGCGCCGCTGGGAGGGCAGCGGGCGAGGGGACGCGGGGCAGGGCGCGGGAGGGGAGCCCCCCATCTGGCCGGCGCTTTGGCTGTGGGTGTGTATGCGCTGCCCAAAGCCTGGTCCCAACGTGAGAACCCTTTTGTACCCAGGGTCCCTTTATCCCAAGATTTACGAGACGCCAAACTGTTAGGGCAGTAATTATAGCCCCCATAAATTTAATTGCCCTGGCAGAGGCTCCGGGCCATGTGTCTTTGAAGCTTTTCTTCAGCCCCAATGCCCAGCACCATTCTTTATGGCTCTCGGGTGTTTCCCGTTGTCAATAGCCTGTGAAACATTTTCTTTGCCGTTTTATGTATCTTGCGTGAACTTGGTGTCAGGTTATTATATAATGATGATGTCCAATTGCTCTTCCCCACCCTATCTCCTCTCTCCTCCTCTCCTTCTCTTCCACTCCCTCCTCCTTGGCCTTCTCCTTCGGGGTCCTGGCGTTCAGTCAACCCCAGTTATAACGGAGGCGAGCCCAAGCGCTCTCGAACCGCCTACACCCGGCAGCAGGTCTTGGAGCTGGAGAAAGAATTCCACTTTAACCGCTACCTGACCCGGCGGCGCCGCATCGAGATCGCCCACACGCTCTGCTTGTCTGAGCGCCAGGTCAAGATCTGGTTTCAAAACCGGAGAATGAAGTGGAAGAAAGACCACAAACTTCCCAACACCAAGATGCGATCTTCCAACCCTACCTCGGCCCCTGCCGGCCCGCCTGGGAAAGCACAAACTCACAGCCCCCACCCCCATACCCAGCCTCTCCCCAGTGCCTCCACACCCATTCCCTCCTCCTCCATATAACCATCTGGGGACCAAATCAGTTTCTGTCACTTACCTGCCCTTCTCCTTTCCTGCTCCTATTCTCATCCACTCCTCCCCAAGGAAACCATATCAGACACCAAAACAAAATTCAACTTGCTGGAAACCATAACCAAAAAGAAGAGAGTATCCCTGGTAAGTGTCTGTGCGATCCCCAGGAGGACATCTGCCCTGGACACTGCATAGTGAACAACCTGCTGACCTGGAGGACAGCCTTTCCAGGCTTGGATACCTATGAGGTGTCCAAGGGTCGTCGACTTGTCATCGAAGACCCTTGAGTCAGCTGGACAGCGCATGCTGACTGGGGATATGTACTTGTATCTTTGTTATAAGCAGAAGAGGCTGTCCCAGCTCCCTGACCTTCATCTTCTACATTCAGGCAGCTCACATGAGCTTTACTGAGTAGACATTGTGGACCTCACCAGATTATTTAATTCTCAAAATGTGTAGACCTGGATGGTAGGTGTGGCATGTAGTTTCCTCTCCATGCATTTATTTAAGATACTGTTCTAGAGATATTGTTGTCTTATTCTTGGGCACAATCTTGGGGGAGAGGGCAATGCAGTTAGATCCACTTGCAACTGTACAAAGTGATATGGCTGTGTCAAAAGGAATGTGCTAAGAATAAACATTTTAAAAAACATTGAAAACGTAAGAGGCAGATTTGTATGTATTCCAAGCTTTTCATAAAAACAAAAGTACAAAGAAACCAGCTCCTCTTGGTGGAGATATTTGACCTGTGTGCAGAAGCCTTGTAGACAGTGTGAGCTGGGGTCACATTCTGAGTGCTCTAGAATTTGTGTCTGTGTGCATATGTGTGTGTGTTCAACTTGATCTGAATTCTTGTCAAGCTTGACCCACTATGGAAATGTTCCAAAAAGCAGAAAGCTCTTGAGTCCTGAGAGGGCTCCTCTTCTTTCCAAACTTGGCCAGGCTTTCAGGCTTCAAGTCTCTGTAAGGCATCGAAACATGTCCGTCCCTGCAATGAAAGGTGAAACCCTGCAGAGCAGAGGCCCAGGAGTTTCTGCAGCTGTTCCCCAGGATGAACTCTGAGCACACTTGGAAAGAGGCGGCCCCTTGGCGTTCATTGCACCTTCACACTTAATCTGCCTGTTTCCCTGGAGATAAAAAATAGTTTGTGCAAAGGGTTGAAATTGCTTTTTGTTTTTTTGGCTGGTCTGACAGTCTTCTCGCTGAACACAGCTTGGGAATTTTTGTTTGCTTCTTTAAGAAGAGCTTTTAGAGTCAAGTGAACTTTCCCCACCACACTCTCCAAAGTATCCTCTGAGGGAGTAAGAAGTATAATGACACCCCAAAATACACCCTAAGCAAAGTAGAGTTGAAAGAGTTCACTGTTGGAAGAAAGCCAAACTCTGATTAGGGTCACTTTCCTCAGTGCTGGGGGAGGGGTTTTCTGTGCACACCCAGAGATCTAGACCTAAATGGTGAAAAAAAAAATGAAAACTCCTCTCTCTATCTCTGTAACCCTAGTACTTGTTCATTGGTTGAAATTTGATACTCAGGCATCACACACACACGCACACACACACACACACACACACACACACACACACTGTACATAATATTAGAACTGCCACCTGGCCTTGAAGCAGAGCAGTTTTGGGGTTTGTAATAAATGTACAGGAGGGAAGGGATGTTCACCTACTTCTGTAACATCAGAGGGGATTTAAAACCATTTCCATAAGTGGGACAAACTCAGCCACCCTTGCTGTACTGAGTACAAGCAAGCCCAGGGGCGGGGGTGGGGGAATCTGTTCTCTGCCTGTAGGCAAGCTAGCTTTTAGAAAGAAGTGATGGGCTGTAGTCTCTGAGAGACCAAGAGAATTCATGGGGAAAGGAGTATACACATGGCTTCCCAAGTCAGGAAGAACCTGGCAAAAAGTGCATTTTATAAGGTGTGAACAGGCACTGAGCATTTGTGGAGGCAGTGTAGCAACAGCTACAACTTATTAACTCCCCTACTACATGCACTTGTAAAGCAAAATTAAATCACACTGAAAATAGCAATTTCCCCAGGAATCATTAATCACCTCATACAATAAATACTTCTTTGTAATTCAACAGCAATTCTGAAAGGCATTCTCTGGGAAGTGTCTTTGGAGGGAAGAGGGGTTCTCTTGCACATAATGCTTTCTCAGGCAAAGAGGCAGCATCTTGCTTGAATGCATATGTATTTACACACACACACACACACACACACGCACGCACACACACACGCACGCACACACACACACAGGCTCTTAGTGGAAACTGAATGTCAAGCCACAAAATCTCAAATGGCAGATTTTCATCACTTAAGGTAAATTCTTGTATTTCTCCTCAGTGGGGAAGGAAGGATGTGAGGCACAAGCTGACTTCATTCTGGAGCTATTGGTGGGTAGGTGAAGGGGGTGTCTTTCATTTGTCCATTCAGAAAAGGAAACAAGAGACAAGATCCTTTTTTTTTTAAATGCTGTTTTGGAATAAGATGTCATGTTTGCATTGATGATTAAGATATTGGTGTTTTGCAAAACCAAAGCTATTGAAAATGCTATGAATGATTATGCCATTTCTTCATGGTGGGTGTTCTATTTGTGATCCAGGCAGCCTTTAGGGGAGCTTGCTAGAACAGCTTAGAAAATCTCACTGTGCACTCTGAAACCGTTCATTGTCTGCCCTTTGTCAGGGCAGCCATGAGAGTTCACCGAGAGGACAGATTTTCTATCTCATTAATTGTTTTTTTTTTTTAAAGCAAACCTACTAGTCCTTCAAACCCTTGACCTTTAAGGACAGTATTTTGTGTAAACTCTGTAGTTCTCTTACCAAAACGACCCTTGCCCATGCTCCCCCTCCCACTTTTCCCCTCTTTTCCTCCCATCCACAATCATCCCCTTTAGTCACAGAGCCAAGCTGTGCATGCCTCTGGAGAGAAAAGTTTTGTCAACATCTGAAATCAACCTAAATCGGGTAGGAGACACTTTAATGGTCACAGTTTGAATTAAGTACTTAACACTCTCCCCCTTGAAGAAAAATGGCAGCTTGCAGGCTTTCTGTGCTAGTTTCGCTGAAATCTACGATATACCCGGTGTTTTATTACAGCAGGAATTCATCTGTGACAGGCATAGTGGAGTACTTAATACCCAGGATGGAGCTCATGGGAAGATTACCCAGATATATGGGGTGGGCTCACTCACGCTGTCTCTGTCTTTATACCAGCAATCCCAGAGTGCTCTAGTCCCTCTACTTCTTCCCCTTCTCCCCATGTCTTCTGGACACCACTATTCCCCTAAGCTCTCAAACTGTGCCACTGTCCCTGCTGCCTTCCCTCTAGCAGTTCCAACACAGAAACAGATCAGCAACTCTTAAGAGTGGAAGGAGAGACACTCCAAAGAATAAATGTAGTAAATGAGGACCTCGGGCTTCTGATCCCCACAAGTGGGTTCTGTACAAGCAATAGGCCTTCGCCACCATTCCCTTGCTGTCTGCATCAATAGGTGTAGTCCTACAAGGAAAAACTCAGTCCTAACCTTTTCCAACTGCTGTTCCTGGCATCCCTTTCTTATACACTGCATAAAGGGGGAAAATACTTTGTACTTAAAAGAGGATGGTGTGTGCCTGGTGGCGGTGGTGGCGCACACCTTTAATCCCAGCACTTGGGAGGCAGAGACAGATGGATCTCGGAGTTTGAGGTCAGCCTGGTCTATAGAGCAAGTGCTTGGATAACCAGGGCTACACAGAGAAACCCTGTCTTGAAAAAAACAAAAGGAAACAAAAAGGATGGTATACAGGGCAGAGGAGGAGAAGAAATGGGGTAATACCAGGGAGGCGTCACTGCTGCCTTCGAACTCAGATGTCCCCATTTCTAACCTGAAGATGTTAAGAGGAAAGAGAACTGGGGGGGGGGGCATTTTAGTTCAGTTGTCGCAGTGTACAGAAGAGGAAACTGAGGCAGTTGGATGACTCTCTTCAAGTTCCTTATGCTAATGAGAATGTGGGTTGGAGAACCTTTGGCACCACTCTGGATGGGCAGAAGTGCATCAACATCTTTCTGCCACAGGGCAAACAGGAACAGAGGACTGGAGACGGGTATCTAGGCTTGTGCGGATGGGTGGGGTCGCAGGTGTTGTATAGTCTGGAAGAAGAATGGATGTGTTTCTAAAGCTGCCCTGGGAGATGATGTAACTGAGCTGCCTTATCCTTGCCATTCAAACAGGTGCACTGGCCACTCTGCTCAGGTGAGGGAGCCTACAGGGCTGGTGGCCCCAGAATGACTAATTCTGCAGTGCTCAACCCAGCATGTCCATGGCATTCCCTTTTAGGACAAGAATGGTTGTGTTTTGGAAACCTGGGGAACAAAAAAAGCCAAGTACGGACCTTGGTTGCCACTCATAAAGGTGTAGCGCCTGTTAGAGTAGAAGGAGATATTGAAATTGTGATCTTTGTGGTCACGTGACTCATTAAATAATTAACGCAGATCGTCAGGAATGGATCTGAGTCATCAGGGCCTCACTAGGAATGCATCTCTCAGTAGTGAGACTTCATCTTCCTCTTTGATTTTTAAATACACACACCTTCAGACCTGTCTCCAAAGGCTTAATTTAACTCCACCAGGAAGGCAGAGCCTTTTGGTGTGGAAAACGGAGCTGTCCGGCGCTTACCAGGTCCAAGGCTTTCTTATAAGATTGCTGCGAGTCCAGGGAGGCTCTGTGTCCAGGGAAATGTGAGTTTCTTCCTTCCTTCCTTCCTTCCTTCCTTCCTTCCTTCCTTCCTTCCTTCCTTCCTTCCTTCCTTCCTTCCTCTCTCTCCTCGTGGTCATATTCTGGTTGCTGACTAAGTGAGACAGAAGTGCAGACAGTTGGTAATGTTCTGATTCACGCTGGGGAAGGCTGCAGAGATACCACAGGAGGAGCACGCGGCTTTGTTCAATTTTTCCCGGTGTTCATAAATCACTGGCGCTAGGCAAGCAAGGGAGCAAGTAGATGCCAAAAAAACGCGGGAGAGGCCACAAGGGCTGCAGCCATTGCAGAGCGAGAGACCTGAGCAGCGTCTCTCCATGACTCACTAGTCTGAAGGATTTATGGGGAACAGGAACCATGAATATTAGATTTAAGGATAAAGAGATAGCAACAACAATAATAGCCATAATAATTATCATACTCCCAAACCTTGTGTGTGGTAGGGGTGGTGGAGGAGGGCTGGGGCACAGATCTTTCTGGGATGAGGTTGAGAGGCAAAGTACATGCCCTAGGCCCCCACCCTACTCAGGATCACATCAGGAGTCCCAAGGCTAGGGGTATCTCTCCTTGAAGACACAGAGCGAGAGCTTGCACAAAACAAAAGGGTCACGAGTGGATTGTGGTCCTGAGCATCCTTATGGAGGGTAAAGGCTGTGGGTGCATTTGTGCCAGAAGGCAGCTGCCAGTTTGCTGCCAAGCCTCAGCATTCTAGGAGGCTCCTGAGCCAAGAGTCAGGCAATTCCCCAGCTCCTTGGTACTTCTTTCCTGGATATCAGCTGGCTTGCATAGGTGTAGGACAGACCTACACAGGGCTGGTTTGGAGCAGGCTGGCAGGTGGGTACTGATTGGGTTAGGGTCAGGACCATAGAAGCAAAAATGCTGCACAGACCCAACAGAGGACTAACAAGCTGGGGTCATTCTCTGCACTTTCCTGACCCCCCAAAAGCTATCATTTGGCCATTTTCTAGTTAGCAAGCAAGGGAGTGCTAAAACAGGGAGGCATGAGGCTGCAGTAGAGTCGGTGGGGGCTGGGGGGAGTGGAAGGCTTGTATTTATTGTCCAGCACTTTGGTCTTACTTGGTTTCTAGCAGCAGGAGTTGGTCCGTTCTTAGGGACTGGGCACTGCTTTAGCCCACCAGGACCAAGAAATAGCTTGCCCAGTCCTTCAGTGAACCAGAAGACAAAACCTCTCAAGACTGACTGCCCCTGATCTGTGAACTGAGCAGGGCTCTGATTTCCCGCCAACAGAAATGAGCGCTATTAGTGAGGTTTCAGCAGAGCCTATGATCGAATGCTTCCAGACAAGGCTTCCCATTGTTTGCAAAAGAAAATAAAGCTTGCCTTCACATTCCCCAAGTTGGGGTACAAGCGGAGCTCTGCCAGCGGATCCCGCATCACCAGCAAAAGCCATCTTATTTTCCCCCCTCTAACTCACTCTCCAGCCCCCAAGCTATGCAAAAGGAAAAGGAGATTGTGGGCGCAGAGATGGAGGATTGTGGGTGCAGAGATGGAGTATGTATTCGTTTTACAAAAATAAATCACCATCTTCGGGCCATTTGTAGACTGGAATATTTCGAGCTATGAGTGCGTCTCATGGACCAGTGCCCTGGCGACAATTCCGTGTCCGCGTCACCCTGGGGCCACCCTGGCGCCCACAGAGGACACATTTCTAACTCCAGTCTTCATTCCCTTCCTTCACAGCCACCATTCACCCTCTGCTGTTTATTTGTCTGCAGAGTGCCTGGACACTGGAAAAAGCGAATCCCTGAGCACCTGGAATCGAAGAGCATTCCGGGTTCAGATTTAAACATCTTTGGAGGTAAGTGTTGCACCAAACTCTTTCTCAGGCTTGGGACTTTGCACCAGGAGGCGGGGAGAAGTGTACCTCCCCCACTCCTGGCAACTAGAGCTGGCTGAAAGAGGTTTTGGTCAATATTTAACTTTGGTAGACTTTAGAGCTGGGCTGCAGCATGACCATGTGGGCATGAGGCAGACAAAGAGCAGGCTCCAAAGCCTGTAGTAGGTAGGGGCAGAGGGTGCAGAAGCAAAAGAAGAGGTAGGGAGAGCCAGAGGGGTGTGTTTGTAACTCTCCACAAGCCCCAAACAGACACCCTGCTGCAAACCAGAAAGAGGCAGGAGCCAGGGCAGCAAGGTGACTGCAGTGTGCTCTGTGGCTGGGGAGACTGGGAAGCTGTCTGTCCTGAAATTGCCAGCCAGTTCCAGCTCTGAGCTGAGAAAGCTTGTCTCCGCCACCTGCGTTCTGTCTGATCAGAAACTTCTTGCAATGGCAGTTTTTCCAGTGTGCAGGCCCTGCTCAGGCCGAGTCTACTCCAGTCTTTCCTCAGAGCAGACCCACAGTGCTTTCTACAGGAAAAGCCCAGATCTTCTAGCTCGGAATGTTTTCTTTTTCTATTTGGAGCAAGGGAAAAACTCTTTAAAATTCTTTTCAAGCTCTGGCTTAATTTTTTCTTTTGGTTTGAGATGCAGGGAGGTGATTACTATGGTTTATTACCTTGTAAAGGAGCTATAAATTACGGTCCTGTGGTCCTGTTTGGGGGAGGGATTGCTGGAGTAGTTTTCAGAAGTTTAGTGCAAAAGGGCGAGTTTGCTTTGTTCTTTCAGGGGTTAAACCTTTTCCCCCTGGTGCTGGGAATGGAACCCAGGGCCTCTGCACATAGTAGGTGAACACTCTATCACTGACCTATGAGGTGCCTCCAACCCAGGGATTACTTCTTTTAAAAAAAAATAGCCAAACTTTTCAAATTTTGTGTCAGTTTTCTAAGTCCAAATCTTTCCTAAAATTTTCTCCCCAGACAGATATCAGGTTGTCAGTTAATTCCAATATGCTATTTAATGGTGCTTTATGGCTGGGATGCAGTTTGGGATACCATTGTTTTTATCAGATAGGAAGTAAACAGTCCTGGTAATGGAGTTACTGTCTCAGCTGTGGGTGTCTGTTTCTATCAAGCATAGAAGGAACATTTTAGGCATTTACAACTCAGTGTGCATACATGATTTGCATATCGGTCGACCTTGAAAGCTGCAGGAGTATAAGATGATATACACATTCACTTGTGTCTCGAGAGCTGAAGCACATTTGTACTGCAGTTGTAACCACAGGAAATATCTCATGGTAAATAAAGATTTATCATTCAAGTATAGTTTTGATAGGGGAATCAGATTGCCATGTTTGAGAACAGATATATCTAATCTAACAACAGCCTGGCAAATATTGACTAATAGTCTGTACGCTTGGTCACCTGCTCCTCCTGAGCCAACTTTCCCCCAGTTTGGCTCTGGCCGCCTGGCTCATAGCTTGGGTTCTCAGCCCTGGCCAGAGTGAGGGGAAAGGGTCTGGTGACCATCCTCTCCAGCTAGTTTTGCTTCAGGAAAGTGGAAACCAGGGTGCTGAAGGAAAACTCAGCTGTTGGGTGCCTGTGGGGGTTTCCCAGCCTAACTTCACCCTTACTTCACACTTAGAGGTTTTTTTTTTCTCAAAAGTTAAATTTCTTTTGACTGCCTCAGATTTCCAAATCACCCACATCAGTCCTCAATGTTAATTGTTAGGCAGCAGTTGGCACATTAATGGATATGTTAGTGTCATGGAGGCTCCAGCATGGGATTGGGATGCAAATGGGCTTCACTGAAGCTAAGGTATTTCTCTGAAGCAGCCCCAGGGATTGCTACCATTGACTTATGGCCTCAAGAGTTTCAGTATGCTTGGAAGTGTTGAGAGTGTTCAGAGGGGGCCCTCACCATCTTTGCAGAAACCTAGGGAAGGGAGTTGTTAGGCCATATTTCTAGGTCTCTCTGTGGTATCTGGAAAGCTCAATGTGAATGATTGGCACTGGGGAATGGGTGTCACGTGTCACGTGGGGCAGACAACACAAAGACGAGTGGATTGACTCCTTGGAAGACAGAAGAATATATTATGGAAGCCAGCATTTGGTGTGTTCTTTATCTCTCAAACCTGGGCCAGACAGGTTTGGATTCTTGCTTTCCAGCACCTGAGTCAGCCATGGCTAGGATGGTTTCTATGGAAGTCTTCCAGCTAGAACCCCAGAAGTGTGTTGCCACCAGCTTAGGCTAGCACTCACGTCCAAGGTCATGATTTGAACACCCCCATCATTCATGAGAAAGTCTCTTGACTTCTGTTCTCAGCAGACTCCCTTTGGGTCCCTTCTGGTGAGAAAAGACGGGGAAACTCATACACAGTCTCCTGTCGTTTCTACAAGTAAGTCCCCACACTTGGGGCCAGCTGAAGAGTAACCCTCCAGAAATAAAAGACACTCAAGGTTCAGAAATCAGGACTAGGGATGTTTAGACAGTCTGAAAAGGTTGAAATGTGTGGGTGATGTCACCAAACAGAAGGCAAGAGTAGGGGTGGAGATTGGGAGGACAGTGTGTTTGCTTTAACCAGGTTCTACTGAGCAGAACTGGTTCAGTTCAGTTTCAACTGTTAGCTGTGAAGTTGTCTTAGGGCCAGAGTGCGCAGAACAGTCTACAGGGAGGGTCTCAGGTTGTCTTGTAGGTTAGCACAGGAGACTCCAGTGGAGTTCAATGCTTCCCCCTATTTCAGAGGCAATTAGATCATTTCCTCTTACATTTTTCATCTTTAAAAGCATATAATTCCATGTATCACTCAGCTATGCACCGAGGAAATGCATAAGTATGGGTTTGGCTAGGGCATTAGGTCTCTCCAGATTTAGCAAAATCTTGATCCACAACTTTATAGTGGAGCATGGCTTTCCTAGTAGGTTGCCACTGAACAAAACCACTGGACTTGGAGAAGAGACATTAACATTTTGTCAGGTAATTATAGGCCTTTTGGTTTCTCCAGTGGCAGTGGTGTATGGCGTGGGTGTTAGCAAACTCCATACAATTGCATGCCATGAAGAAATCTGCTGACTGATCCACCGACTAGCCAGTCATTTCTGGGCTTGGCTCTTGCCTTTTGATATCCGGGTCTGTGGGTCAGAAAAGCCTGGAGGGGGTAGGGTTAGGCATGCTGAATTCAATTTTGTCTGTGGAAGAAAGGCCATAGGAAAAGTTAAGCGGACTAAGAAGACAGAGAGCTTTGCTGTTCCCTTATGTCTGGAGCGTGTGTAAGGAAATGGAAGTGCAGATAAGTTCCTTTGTGTGGTATGTATGTGTGTGGGGTACCCCTCATGGTCCTGCTGCTGAGACAGAACTCTGACCCTCCTACCCTGGACAAGATCCCCTACTTTTCCTCCCCCAAATCTAAATGTTCTGTTTGGAAATCTGGTTCCTTCAGTGACTCCCTATTCCAAATAAAAGGATTTAAGTTGACGTGTAGCCACGTGAGCACATAACAGTGCACATTACTGTGGCGTTTGGAGCGGAGACCCAGGAAGGCTTCATCTGTGATTACGTTTTCTAGATTCTCTTTAGAGCGAGAGCTTCCCCCCCACCCCCACGCACCCACCTCCTCCTTCTCCTTCTCCTTTTCCTTCTCCGGAGCAGGCGCTCTTCCAGCGGCTTGCAGTTTTCAGTTCTCATGGAGCAGTTCTGGGCAAGCTAGCCGATGGGACTCCAGGCCATACCAGGAGGATGGAATTTATTTTAAGGTATTTCCTCTGATTGTTCATATCTAGAGTGAGTTATGGCTAGGAGAGACAAAGGTTAGGCGAGGAGACACTGGATCATGGACAGGACCCTCAGCCTCTGTCTTCCTTTGTTTCTGTTTTAGAACCGAAAGCAAAGACTCCCAGTAGCGCCTCAGACTCTGAGGTTAATTCCCTCAGAAAATATTGTGAGGTGTAAAGGGTATTTGGGGGCTACTAGATGGACAAGTACTCTCTAGTATTTGGGTTGCTTTGTCCCACTGCCACCTGGGCTGAAGTCCCAGGAGCTAAGCCCCAGGCAGAGGAAGGCTTGTGGTGTCTGAGGTAGCTGGAAGCTGTGGTCAGGCAGAGTGGCCGGCAAGAGGCTAGAATGGCCAGCCCTCATGAAAAGAGTGGGGGCCAGCAGCTGAGAAGGGGAGCTTCTCTCCATTTGGCCAGTGTTTACTGAGCAGGATGGAGGGTTAGGGCTGACCTGGGCAGCCTGAGCAGATGAGAGAGGAAAATCAATGAGGACGATGTGCAGATGCACTGCCATTTTATTGATGATGCTTCCAGGCACTTTGTCCAGCGTTGGGTTGCAGGGGCAGAGTTCCCCTTGCCGGACCCAATGAGTCCAACCTGGAGGGCCTGCCATTGTTTCCAGAGCAATGTCTGCCTGGGATGGATGGAGAAAGGCAGCTCAGACCTCGGGGAAGCTTGGCGTGCTGGTGAGCCTGCCAGTGCCCGGAGGTTGATTTTCTTTTCACAAGGGGATTGGGGCTCAGTTTGTACTTCCATCAGCGTTTTTTTGGTTTGGGTGTTTGCTGTATACCCCCAAGACAGCCTGAGTTAAAGAACTGGCCTGTGTGCCCAAAATCAGAGGGAATTTTGTAGCTATCGTCCTCATCAAGCAGAGACAGGTATTTCTCTGGTTTTATATTCCCTGAAAGGGAGCTGTTGCCAGCCTGGAGGCAGATGAGTTAGACTGCGTGCTTCCAAAGCACTGGCCAGGCCAGGGCTAATTGGGCTTTGGGGACCTTCTGCTCCTGGGAAGAGTGGAAGGAAGTCTTTGGAAAGGTGGAAGAAACTGCGCTTTACTTTGCTCCTTGGAGCAGAGAAAGGGGTGCCTGGTGAGGAGTTGGAATCAAATTTGCTCTCTTTAATAAAACAAAAGGCCATATTTCCTTATTTACAAAACAAAAACAAATCAGGCTTCCTCTGCTTGAGTGAGATTTACTTTCCCTGAAAGAGCCGATTCTGCCTTCCCCATGCCGACCTCCGTGGTAACAGTGCTTAACTGAGGCCATTTCAAGTGCCCTAAAACACCCCTTGGAAATAAAATGTTAGCTTTAATTGCTGTTCAATTACTTGTCAGCATTTCATATGATTTATGACCCAGTTCTGGTGCATTTTTGACCCAGTTAAAGACTCATAAATAATATAGTTTGACTAGAAATAAGGAGAAATAGAGTATAGGTTTGTTAGAGACGTCTTTTTATTGTGGCTTCAGTGCCAGCAAGCAGAATAAATATCTAACAACACGCTCTGTAAACTGGTTCCATATAAAAGCATGCACAGTGAGAAGCCAATAACTGCTTTCATAGGACACGGCGGTGTTTCCCTCCCAGGAAAGAGCTAAAGCCACTGTTATGGCCAAACGATTAGCTATTAAAAAGACTGGTCCCCCTAGGCACTCCAAGCACCAGCCTCAACCTCACCGGCCAGGGCATATCCTCAATAACTTCCCTCCCCATTCTTGGATTTTAAGGCTTCTTGCCAAAAGTTACTCCTCACCTACCTCCCTGGCTTGCACAGATAGTCTTGGAGCAGTGAGACCTTTCAGAGATGGGTAGGACACCCGTTTGAATGGCAGAAAGGTCCCACCAGGCACTTTCATTGCTCCAAGCACTCTGTGCCTGAGAAAATGCTTTCTTCTAGTACCTCTGGAAACCATGGGATTTAGGGAAGCTCAGAGGTGCCACGCAAAGAAAAACTTGGCGGGTTTGGAGAAGCCGGGTAAACGGTGGGATTTGCCTAGAAAGCTTACCCGTGGCAGTGAGCAATTTCAAGAGGTGGAAATCCAATAGCGTGTTTTCAATCGCAACACAATAACAAACCAACAAAACCCTGCTATTATAAATCATTAATTTTAATCATCTCTCCTAAGCTTGTTCCAAAAACCAGTCTTTTGGATTTCAGATGTGAGGCATAAGGCCGGGATACAGACCCGTGTCTTGAAATCAGAGATCTATTTTGCCCACTGGGGCCCACCGCCCAAAAGCCCCCTAGTCGTTGGTCAGTAGAGGCCCTGGTCTGAGTTGAGCTCTCACCCAAGCTCTCCCGTGGTTCCCGCAACTCCTCAGGTCGGGCCTGGTCCCAGCGCTGGAGTGACTGGACTTGGTCTGGTCGAGCAGGAAAGGTACGCGTTGCAGACGTCCCAGCCCCTTGCTCCAAAGCTCTCAGCCCCTTTGGACTAGAAGGTCCACTCCCAGGTCTGGTTCTCACGGCCTTCCCTGCAGCTGGCTTAGCTGAGAAGGCGGTGAGAGCCGCGTCAGCAATTTGGAGGAGAAAGTGCGGGTTGATTATTGACCCACGCCTTCTTTCTTCAAATGCCACATCCGACCCTGAGGGTTTGAAGAGAAAATGCCGCGGAGCGGATTTTTGCGGCCCGGTCTCACCTCCTACACGTCCTGGCTCTTCCCTTTCAAGTTGCGCCGCTGCGATATGCCATAAGGACCAAGTGTTTGCTGTTTTGTGCTCTGTTTACAGCTTTGGGGAGCCGAGTCATAAATCTTACCCAGCCATAAATGACAAAAACCATTGGTATGCATGAGGCCACCCTATCCTGGAGTGCTTTTTGATTTCTCCCCTTTCCCCTGGCTTTGTTTTTGCTCTAAGGTGACACTTTGGCTCCCTGACAATTTAAACATACTACTTATATTTTTAACACCTTCCTTTGAGAAAGGACCCTTGTTGACGCCTCCGAATCGCATGAAAGCTCGCGCTCTCTCTCTCTCTCTCTCTGTCTGTCTTCTCTCTCCTCTTTCCTCTCTCTTTTCCCACACCCCTAACCTGGGGGAGTTTACTTCTGAAGCTGGGAAGCTGAGGAAGGTACTGGGAATGATCCCATCCTCTTTAAAGTTGTGGCATATAACCAAGGAAATTCAGCAGGCCTTTGCTCAAGCCAGCAAAAGGAAGGCCACTCAGCTAATGAGGGGGTGAAATATCATGGATGTCCATTTGTGTTGGTGTCAGAGCCTTATCTGTCTTCTTTGTAGGCGACCTCCTTGCATGCAGTACAATGAAATGGGCACGCAAGAGGTGGAGACTCAAGTTTCTAGGTATCTTTGTGTATGCCTGAGCCCGGAGAGGTTCCTTTCGCTGTGGGGACAGTTGTCTATCTCCCCAGGACACTTCCCTCCTTATGGCCTAGAAACATAACTGAAGACAGTTGAGTTGCATTTGAGGATGTGTCTGGAAATAGGACCTATCCCTGCACCACAGGGACTGGCTTTGGGGTTTCTATATTGGGAGAGGCAGGTGAAGTAAACTACCCAAAGTAAGGGCAACTCATTTCTCTTTCTCCCCCACCCCCAATAAAAATGTCCAGGGCAGGGAATTGCGTGGTTTCTCAGACAGATTCTTAAGAAATAGAGCCCCGCAAGAGAGCCCCTTTGTGAGAGCCGTTTGTCCTCATTAGCATAATTTTCCTGGACTTTAGTGACGCCTAGGAAGGAGAGGGAGGGCGTGGGGTGGGGGAGGCCGCCCTCCTCCCGATGCCGCCGAGCTCGCTCTGCTCCTGTTCCTCCCCTCGCCTTAGCCCCATCCCCCACGCCGGCGCTTCCCTAGCAGCTCGGCTCTCCCCTCCCGCCCGCCCCGGCACCCCTTACCGCACCCCCCGACCGACCCCTGCTCGGCGCAGTATTCATAAGAAACATACCCAAGTCGGTGCCACTAGCCCCGCGGAGCCCGGCCGCGCCAGCGCTTATCTGGGGCCGCGGCCGCGGGCAGGGCGGGGGCGGGCGTGGGGGAGGGGAGGGGAGGGGGTCCAGTAGCCCCAGTCCGCCCGGGGCCAGCCGCCCAAGCAGCAAGTCGCCCCGCTCTCCGAGGAGCCCCGGCCTCGGGGGTCTCCCGCCAGCCCGCCCGCCCGCCAGCTCGGCGGATGCTGAGGGTCGTTGGCCATCCCGCGCCGAGGGGACCCGGGGCCGCAGCCCAAGCCCGAGCCCGCGGCGGCCGTCAGAAGTTAAGGTAAGCGGGGCCACCGCCGGCCTCTCTCAGCGCTGAATGGTAGAGTGTACGTCTCGGTGATTTATGGCTGCAGACTTAAATCTCGGTTCAAGAAGAGTTCACAAGCCGGAGCTTCCTCGCCGGCAGTGACTGATACCCTCACACTTCAGTTCAGGCCGCGCTCCCATCCCCGCCCCCACTCTCCCCTCTTTCCTAGCCCAGACTCAACTTTTCTGGGTTGGTGAGAGAGGGAGGAGTGGGCTGGAACACTAGCTTCTATCTCGACGTCCCCTTTCGAACTCGGGTGAGGGCAGCTAAGGGAAGGAGAGGAGCGGAGTCTGGAGGAGGTGAAATTTGGGCATACCTTGTGTGGAGACAACGGGTTTGCTTCCTGTACTCAGTTCAGCCTCCTCAACTCGCTTCAGCTCTTGCACCTGGAGGTTATTGTCCAGGACCAGATCCTTGTGGAGGAATCTCCCTCCACCCTCAGCCCTTGCTTGGGGGGGACAAAGCAAAGTTTCCTGGCTGGCAAACCTCCAACTTCTTTACTAGGTTGAAAACTTTGGGGGTTGGAGGGGGTGGGTTGTGTGGGCTCTAAGGTGATTGCGGACCTCAAACAATGGGATCTCTAAGTTGAATTCATGTTTTAAGTTTGTGGACGCTGCCTTATGCTCTTGTTGTTGTTATTTTAGAAGGCAATGTACAGTCTGATGAAAAGGCTAAAGCAAGCGTGAGGCTGGTGTAGCCTGTGCTAATGGCTTAGAAAGTCACTAGAAATACTTCACGTTCAAAATCAATTTTGTTTCATCTAATATCTTGCTGTTCCAATGTCTAGAGTAATTTTCTTAACCTGACGTTTTACCTTAATCAAGCTTGGTATCTCAAAAATTTATAATGACAGGCATTAACACTGCCAAATATAATAGGAACTGTTTTCAGTGTAAGAACGAGCAAAGTAGACATTAAATTGTAATTCACTTTTAAATTTTATTTTGCCCTTTATTTACTTTCCATAGTGTTATCTGTAGCTTCCTAGACATTTCCAAAAGGGAAACAATACTCCAGGGTTCATGGCCACGCACAATAACTCTGGATAAGTGCTGCTGTGCTTCTTTATTGAGGTTCTGGAAAATTAATTGTGCCTGTTTTCCAGATGTTGATCAGATTGTTGGTTTAATGATGAAATCTAAGGGAGTTTATTATTAAAAACAAGATTATAACCACCCATTGGTGGATACTTGCTATATTATTTTTCTGGTTAATATCTGCTGTTTCTAGAAAAGTTAAATAACTCTGGGATCGAATAGTCACAGTAGGGGTTTGAAATGTAAACCATTATCTGTGTGGATTAGCTGGTAATTTTCTTACTGGTCAGAGGGACTAGCATTCTGAGTGTGTGTGTGTGTGTGTGTGTGTGTGTATGAGTGTGTGTACATGTAAGGCTCACAGGGAACTTTACTTGCTGAGAATTAGAAGTTTACCCTGTAAAAGTTGAAAACCAAGAGAATGCAGATTTCACTTCTAACAAACCACTTCCTAAATGAGATTTTTAGTTGCTTTTTAGGTTTCTCTTTACTTAGTATTTCTGGAGGAGGAAAATCAACCAAATAACAAATATGATCAACAATAGTATACAAAGATCAGGGAAGTCTGGCAGGAGTTTATGGTTCGTGCTTCCATGCCTCCTCCGGAGCCAAATGACCCCCATACATCAAATTGCATAGCAGTTTCTAAGACAGAACCTATTATTGGTAAGTTGGAAGGAGAGTTCAAGCCGTGGTCATGGAGATGAACGCTGGTTTTTCAGGTTCCTGGTGGGTTGTTTTTTTTTTTCTCTAATCCATCATGTTTTAACAGGTAGAATTTGATAGTTGCCCAGAATAACAGCACCTCAGAAAGTCCAAGGCAGGAGAGTCTGGGAACCTCCTGTAACTTCGAAACAGAGTCTGGGGTGACTTGCTTCAAAGTGCCTGAAAAACAGGGTAGGAGAAAGGGTATAGACAGTTACAGGGTTTGAGTTGAGTGTGTGACTTATGGGTGGGGTAGTGGTGTTTGTCATTTCCAGCACCCCTCCGAGGGTGGGGGAGAGAGAGAGAGAGAGAGAGAGAGAGAGAGAGAGAGAGAGAGAGAGAGAGAAGGAGAGAGAGAGAGAGAGAGAGAGAGAGAGAGAGAGAGAGAGAGAGAGAAGGGTTCTATCCAAAGGTTTCTCTCTCACCGACCCAGTTCTTGACCTCATAGGGTTCATTTGGAGGAGGTTGGTCCTCTTCACTGAACTAGAGCAGGTTAACTACCCGACAGGCTCAGCTTCTGAAGTTCATCATGGTCTGATAGAGCAGCTGCCTCTGTGTTTGTGTGTGTGTGTGTGTGTGTGTGTGTGTGTGTGTGTGCGCGCGCGCGCGCGCGCGAGGAAAAGGCTGGCTAGGAAGAAAGTCTGCCTCTGTTAGGTTTGGGGACTAATATAAATCCTAAAGTGGGGATTGGAGAAAAAAATGGCGACCCCTTGCCCTCTTGAGAGTTCCCCCAAAGTCTCAAGAGAGCCTCAGCCTCTACAGAGGGACGCCACGGTTTCTTCTGGAAAAGAAAGACCCCAACCTAGCCTCCAAAGCCTTCCTCATTTTGGACTTCGACTCCAGAGACCCAGCTTCCAGCCCTTACTGGTTCTGCTCCTCTCTCCGAGGAAAATCCCCCAACTCCAGACCCAAGTTAAGCAAATATTTGTAGCTGCCAGTAAATTCCAGCAGCTTTTTATAGCGCGGCTCCCTGCGCCCGGGGCCACGTCGTGCTGCTAAATATTGCTGACCACTTTTTCTTTTATGGCTTTCATGTCACTTAGCTATTGAGAGTAAGATGGATTTGCGCGGAGCCCTCACCGCGCTGCACTTCTCCCCCTCCCTTCAGGTCTGCGTGGGGCGGCCATTGGCGGCGGAGTGTCACGTGACCGCGGGGGCGTGCCAATGTGCTCCCTTACGGGTGTCAAGCCCCTGTCAGAGTGTGCGAGCACGATCGTGAAACATCGCGATGCAAAAAGCGACCTTCTACGACAGCTCGGCGATCTACGGTGGCTACCCCTACCAAGCAGCCAATGGGTTCGCTTACAATGCCAGTCAGCAGCCATACGCGCCGCCTGCGGCTTTGGGCACCGATGGCGTTGAGTACCACCGACCCGCCTGCTCCCTCCAGTCCCCCGCCAGTGCTGGGGGTCACCCCAAAGCTCACGAGCTGAGTGAAGCGTGTCTGCGCACCTTGAGTGGCCCTCCTAGCCAGCCCCCAGGCTTGGGTGATCCGCCTTTGCCTCCTCCTCCTCCCCAGGCAGCACCCCCAGCCCCACAACCTCCACAGCCCCCACCACAGCCCCCTGCCCCCACTCCTGCAGCTCCCCCGCCTCCCTCTTCTGTATCCCCCCCTCAAAGTGCCAACAGCAACCCTACCCCCGCCAGCACAGCCAAGAGCCCCCTTCTCAACTCTCCCACAGTGGGCAAACAAATCTTTCCCTGGATGAAGGAGTCGAGACAGAACACTAAGCAGAAAACCAGCGGCTCCAGCTCAGGTAAATGGGTGCCTTCTGGAGGCGGGGCCTGTGGCCAAGCACTGAGCCTTAAGCCACCTCCAGCCATTAGCAGCACAGTCTAGGAGCCATGGAAATGTATCTCCCGCACTCTGCCCCCCCCCCCACGCAAGGAGAAAAGTGTTTCCAGAATCTTTGCTACTTAGGGGGCTGATAAGGTTTCTGTGGTAAGGATCCCCCAGACATAAACCTAACCGAAGTCCATTTGGACTTCTCCAAGGCAGTGTGAGACTGGCGAAGTTGGAATCTCTCCTTGTTCCACTGTGGGAGTTGAAACCTCTAGGGAGAACCATCCGGAGGGCCTCTGTCTCTCTAGGCAAAAGCTCCTCTTTTCTAAGCAAACAGTGGCATCCTCCCATACAGAGATGTGGCAGAATAAAAGCAGGCCTAATCATCACCCAAGTCAGAATCAATGCTTTGTCTATAATCAAAGCCAGTGTTTGCTGCAGCAGATGGAGTGGCTGCCTTAGCTCTGGGCAGGCCTTGCTCAGTCTCAGTACAATGAAGGAGGCAGCCGGGCATCTCCTGGGGGAGGGGATTCAGCTTATCTTCCTAATGGGAACCACATGAGGCTTTGGGAACTGGACTCCTATAGAGGAGCCTCAGCCTCAAGGCCCTGGGCTTCCTGGTCCTTTGGTTACCTTGGCTCCTCCCTCTCCAGTTTCCATTGCTCTCTCCTGAGCCTGGGTGTCTGGAACATCCAGAGCCGGTATTTGGGGAGTCAAGGAAGACAGGAGGCACCAAGGGCCAAATTGAGCAGCCTGCTTCATGACATCGAGAGCCCTAATAACCAGTACTCCTCAAGGGCCTCTCTCCCAGGACTAGAGAGCTTCAGTGAGCTCTGCTCTCCTTGGGTCAGAGAAGGCCTTCCAGTTTGACCTTAGGGATGGTAGATTCTAGAACTGGTTAGTTGAAGCTAATGGCTGATGACTCAGTCACTCGGGGAGGATGAAAGGCCTTCATGCATATACTAGGTCTCTCACATTTCAGCGACTGAAGGAACGAAGATAGAGACACCTGCCCACAGGAAGCTTATAGTCGGATAGGCCAGTAAATCAGCCAAACAAGTAAAAGGTTAGAGAGGAAGTGCAAGCCAGCCAAACAAGTAAAAGGTTAGAGAGGAAGTGCAGGCCAGAAAGGCAAGCAGGAGGCTCTGCCGCTCTGTCCTCCCCTTGAAGCCCAGGATTTGCTCGCTCCTTAGCGGAAGGAAGGGCAGGCTAACTGGGCTGTTTCTGCTCACCAAGGGTCCTGCTTCTCTCTAGTGGAGGACAGGGGCTTTAGTGGGGTGAAGAAAAGAGGGGCTAGGCTAGGGCTGGGGAGCTGGGCGGGGTTGTCAGCAGCCCCTGACACCACTCTTCCTTTCTGTGTCCCCGCAGGGGAGAGCTGCGCTGGTGACAAGAGCCCGCCTGGGCAAGCTTCGTCCAAGCGCGCGCGCACGGCGTACACGAGCGCGCAGCTGGTTGAGCTGGAGAAGGAGTTCCACTTCAACCGCTACCTTTGCCGGCCGCGCCGAGTGGAAATGGCCAACCTGCTGAACCTCACAGAGCGCCAGATCAAGATCTGGTTCCAGAACCGCCGAATGAAGTACAAGAAGGACCAGAAGGGCAAGGGCATGCTGACCTCGTCTGGGGGCCAGTCCCCAAGTCGCAGTCCCGTGCCTCCCGGTGCAGGAGGTTATCTGAACTCTATGCATTCGCTGGTCAACAGTGTCCCTTATGAGCCCCAGTCACCCCCTCCCTTCTCCAAGCCCCCCCAAGGCGCCTATGGGTTGCCTCCTGCCTCCTACCCCGCTCCCTTGCCCAACTGCGCTCCCCCTCCTCCCCCACAGAAGCGCTACGCAGCGGCGGGGTCAGGCGCAGGGGGCACCCCTGACTATGACCCGCATGCTCACAGCCTTCAGGGTAACGGCAGCTATGGGACCCCACACTTACAGGGAAGCCCCGTCTTCGTGGGGGGCAGCTATGTGGAGCCCATGAGCAACTCCGGGCCAGCACTCTTTGGCCTAACCCACCTCCCCCACACAACCTCGGCTGCCATGGACTACGGGGGCACTGGGCCGCTGGGCAGCGGTCACCACCATGGGCCGGGGCCTGGGGAGCCGCACCCCACCTATACGGACCTTACTGCCCACCATCCTTCTCAGGGAAGAATTCAGGAAGCGCCCAAACTCACCCACCTGTGATGATGGGCTCGGGCTGCGTGCCAGGAGAGTTGCCCTCCCCACCTTCTTTGCTTCTTTTCCCTTTTTAAAATTTTGTTTTGTTTTATGTTCTTCCTGCCTCTCCCTTTTCTTCTCTGCACCTCTCCCTCATTTTGTTTTCTTTGGTAATGCTTTTTTATGGTTTATGTGACGTAGCAATCTTGGTTGCTGGAAAGGCTGTATCAGTAGTGACATTTACACCCCCACCGCCCAGCCCCGGCTCTGGCTCTACACCCCTAACCTTCTCTACTCTTTGATAAGAAACAGGGTATATGAACAAACTTGCTAGTTGAGTTTTCAATGTGAATTTGTTTGTACGTTATGGCTCCCGAGAGGAAGCAATTACGTTTATTTTTTTTTAAGGTTTAGTTTTTAAAATTGCACTTCTTGTAATGAGCGAGAAAAAGAAATCAAAGGCGCTTTGAAACAGGGACTTCCTGTGCAAAGAGGACTAAATGTACGTCTTTCCGTGTGTGTATGCTTGTGAACAGTCAGATTTATTTATATTTTTTGCAAGCATTGAATAGTCTAAGTTTTAAATATTATTTATCCCCATCTTTCGTATTTATATTAAAGAAATTCTGTACCCTGATTGTTCAGAAGGTTTCTTGAGCCTTTTGTTCAATGGTGTATTGGCATACATATAAAATTTATTTGAAAGGGAAATAAAATTCCTTTATAAAGACCGTAGCGATGCAATAAGAACAGAGAAGACCCAGCGTTTGAAAACAGTGGTTTAGGTTTGAGACATCCGGCAGAACTGAACGCTAAAAACGCTAGATTTGTTTTGAGGGGTTTACATTCCTTGCTGCTCACATTCTGAGAAACAAAACAAAAATAAAAAAATAAAGTTTTTATTCTGATTAAGATCCGTGTCAAAGGGGGTTCTTTGGCTTGAAGACGGGGCTCGGTTCGAATACAGGCAGAGTAGAGCAGCTGCCGCAGCACCGCGACTCCAGCGTGCGGCCTGGCCCGGCGTGTGTCGCCTGGGAGCTCGGCGAGTTCCGGAGAAAAAGGCCGCGGTTTCTGGAGGCTGCCTCAGCTCGGGAAATGCAGTGCTCCGGGTCCTCTGGGTTGCCTGGTTCCCAGCTGCCGCCCAAGCAGGCGAAGGGCGCCTGACTGCGAAGTGCCGGGCGGCGTGGAAGAAACAAAGGAAGCCTGCCGGAGGCGCGGCGGGGGGCGCACAGGTGCGGGGCGAAGCGCCCCGAGAACCTGGAGCTCTTCTCCACCCCCACCCCCCAGCACCGAAAGCCCAGCCGCCAAAGCCTCATCCTTGGGAACTACACAGGTCTTGAGCTCTTCCCATAAGCGATCGCATTCCAGGTTTCCATCGAGGATGCTTTGTGGTTCATTATCGTTCCTGGAGAAGGAAGAGAGAGAAAAAATTGTCTCCTAAATTCAGTTCCAAAGAGACCGGTGCTCTCTCGGGTCTCCAGCAAAAGAACTGAGCTCCAGAGTCTCTCTAGGCCTTCCTTGGACTGGAAGGAATCCCTTCCGTGAATCTCAGCATCAACTTCCTCCCGGAATTCAGCCTTTGCCATCCTGTGGATTTATTTCCTCTCTTTTTATGGCCCCAGGGGGAGGAGGAGAGAGAAAGGAGATTGGTATCTTTCTAATAAAAATGCAATTGTACAAGTGCTTCTTTCACTTGCTACTACACAAGCTTAATATTACATTTCCACGTTTGGATTTAAGATAGGATGCAGGCTGACTGGCCGGCAGAGTCAAAGGCAGACACAGGAAAAGGAAAATATTTCCATCTTCAAGGTAAAGAATTAGCAATTCAAGAACCAAATTCAGAAAATGCAAGCCTCAGAGCTGCACCCCATTATCAAAACTGGAGGTGAAAGGCCTGTGCCTGAGAATTGGGAGGAACTGAGCCCCCATCCTCCTTGGATTGTATCTTTCAGAGGCAGAAGTGGGAAATGTCGCCATTTTGTTTGCAACCTCAAATGTCTAACATCGTGGCCTCTACCCACCTATTGCCCCAGCACCCCAAGAAAATCCTTAGAAGACACGCTGGAGTCATTTCTGCGGAGCCTCAGAGAGCAGCTTCTAGGGACTCTTTTCACGTTTTAGGAAAAAGAAAAATCTCGGAGGATACAAAACCTGGCCGCTACAGACAGCTGCTAGTCTCACGCCGCAGGAGCTTCTCCCACATCCATCCTCCCCGCTTGATTCACGTTTTCTTTTTAAGGATTTTGGCCTGTTGGAAAGTGGACTTGGTCCCCTCACCCCAACCTCATTTCCGAAATAACGTGCAGACATCAGAAATGCAGAGGCTGGAAAACCAGTCTTGGTGAGGGCTTTTTGGCTGTTGATGCCAGGCGCATACAGTAGTCTTTTTATGTAAACCGTTCAGAAACATGCAGAAAATTACCTGGAAAATAAGGGCCAGCATCAAGGGGAAGAGGCGCATGTGGGGTCTCCACCTGAAAATCTTTGAGATGTCAGCACTTGAACCCAACTCCTAAAATCTTCCCTTTAAGGCAAAAATGGTTTGGGGTCTTCCTTCATTCCTCAGGGCAGAGATTGTACAAGGAAATTCTAATACTGTTTCCCATATCTTGCCAGCCAAGGCATTCATTTTGGCTTTCAAAGAAAAAAATACATCTAGCCCTCAGCTTCCTGGATATTAAAAAGAAATCTTTATTAAAATATCTCCAGAGTTAAAGTAATGGATTGGGGGAAGATCTGAACGTTGGACTGTCTCAGAAAAGGGTGTTCTTCCAGATGGCTTTTGAATTAGCAGCTGAGAGGAGCAAAATGCTCTCACCCACGCAGCCTGACAAAGCCCAATGGTATGGGCAGTCAGGCTATCTAACTTTCCTTCCCTGTCCCGCCACACTTTCTGGTAAAAGCAAATGTTCAAAGCCACCCCCCCATCTGCAAAGCACCTTAGAATCCTCTCTCCTACCCCAAACCAATTTTTAAAAAGACAAAATCTCCTTGTTTACTTGCGTTTCCTGCTCTCCTCTTTGCTCGGCCACATTTGAGCTTGGAAAAAGCTTGAAGCTGAAATGTGTTCTTAAGGGCCAGAAGCTGTCAAGGCTTTGGGTGAGCAAGATTGATCGCACCCAGACTTCCTTCAGACCTTTGTTTGGAATAAAAGCAAGAAAACTGCAAAACCTTACATTTTCCAAACTAGCATCTCTATCTGCAAGGCAATGCTCTAAGTTGGTCAAGGTTGGAGACCACTTTATAGCTCATTTCCAACCCAAACCCCTTAGATGCTGGCCTCAGAAATGGAGTTCTGCCCTTGTTCCTTGGTCGGCCTTTCTCATTTTCTGCATAGAATTTTCTCCCCCACCAACCTCTCTCTCCTTGGCCATCAGAATGATTTATTTTCCTGCCACTGATGCCTGCCGGCCTGGGGCACTCTGATCACTTGGTCCATTTCAAAGGAAGAAAAAAAGAAGGAAAAAAAAAAAAAACCCCCCGAATCGCCTCGCCATCCTTAGGGTTTGTGGGAGAGAAGATACCTTCATCAGATTTCTCTCTCTCTCTCTCTCTCTCTCTCTCTCTCTCTCTCTCTCTCTCTCTCTCTCTTGTTCTCTCTCTCTCTCTTCTAGTTTTGGTGGTTTTTTTCTTTTAAGTTCTTGCTTGGTTCCTAAAGGTGTTATCTTTTGAATCCTCAGCACTGTCCAGCACTTAGTCTGAAGTCCTGTCTCAGAACTGGAGGAAAGAGAATGAAGGAGAAGTTGAAGCGATGTAACTCCTTGAGTCGCCCTCTCCTCCGCAGTGCTGTTTCCCACAAGAGGACCAGGGTTGCAAACCTCCCTGGTGTCCAAGAGCAGGAAGGTGTGGGAGGCAATTCAGGCTGCCAAGAAACGCTCGCTGCTTCTGAACCAACCAGTCCCCAAACAGAGTGACAAGTACTCGAAGAAGAGTAAGAGGAAAAAGGGAGCGAGGAACAAGAGTCCTCGCCCTCCCTGCTGATAAGTTCCAGCAGTCTTCCTGGAAATCCAAAATACTCACCGCGCCCGAGCCCTAAGGGTATGAAACCCAGAGTGTCAGGAGCCGCACGAGCCTGCTCAGGGCGGCATTTCTTTGGCTGGCCGCCGCCCAGGCTACGGGGATTTGGACACAAGAACCTGGGGCTGCTGTCTCTCTTGGCACATGCATCTATCTTTCTCCAGCCACTCCTGAGAAGTTGATGGTGTAGGAAGATCGGCAAGCTTCGAGAGCCGCCTCTCTTTTTCCGCTGCCCGCAGGAGCCAGATGCAAAGCTGCCGTGGAAAAGCCTGCTAACAATGGGCCGGGGGCGCATATCCCAGACTGGACATTGAGAGGAGGCGAGGGCTGCGAGGGAGGAGAGGCAGACAGGGTAGAGTGGAATGGGCAAAGGAGAGAGGAAAAAGTGGAAAGGAAAGGAGAGGAGAGGGAGGGGAGAAAGAGGGAGAGAAAAAGACAGGAGAGAGAGAGAGAGAGAGAGAGAGAGAGAGAGAGAGAGAGAGAATATGAATATATGAATCGGTTCTGAAATCCAGGAACTGATTATTTTAGGGAAAGTAGAGGAGGAGAAAAAGAAAAGGGGAACCCCCAATATCTTCTCATCTTCTCTCTCCTCCTCCTTCTTCTACTCTCTCTCTCTCTCTCTCTCTCTCTCTCTCTCTCTCTCTCTCTCTCTCTCTCTCTGCTCTTTTCTCTTGCCTTAGCAGAACTTATGTGGCTGGGATGCAAGGCCCTCGGGTGTCAAAACTTTGAAGATTAATGGATTACTTTGTTAATGACTGCAGGCGTCAGGCTGAGGTGCTTAAATGATTTGTGAGGTGCGAGGCGTCTTCCCGACAGTCCCAAACAATGCACGGAGTGTGCGGGGGAGGCAGAGGGCAGCCGCTGGCGGGACCGGCAGCAGGGCTCACACGCACACACTCACACACACTCCAGGGAGCACACTAGATCTTGCAGACCAGGAGGCGAACAGACACTCTCGCCCCCACGCACTCCGGGGCATTCCCATCCACACCCACATATATGTATTTTTGCCCTGAAAAAAAGTGTAAATAAAGCCTCGATGGCCCCCAATGAGGCGTTCCTTTCTGACTTTTTTGGATCAATCAAACAGACAGTGGCTTCTTTTGATTAAAGCCCAAATTGTCATTGGGCAGAAGCAATCATGTGACAGCCAATTCGGTCCAATTTCAACCTTGTCTCCATGAATTCAATAGTTTAATAGTAGCGCGGTCCCCATACGGCTGTAATCAGTGAATTAGAAAAAAAACACCCCAGCAGCGATCTTCTATGATAGATTTTTTTTTCGTCTGCGCTAGCCTTTTTCTTGGGCCTTGCCCCCCCAAAGCCCCTCCAAAAGAGGGAACTTTTTCTCCGAGGGGGCTCCAAGGAGAAGGCCATGAATTACGAATTTGAGCGAGAGATTGGTTTTATCAATAGCCAGCCGTCGCTCGCTGAGTGCCTGACATCTTTTCCCCCTGTCGCTGATACATTTCAAAGTTCATCAATCAAGACCTCGACGCTTTCACACTCGACACTGATTCCTCCTCCTTTTGAGCAGACCATTCCCAGCCTGAACCCGGGCAGTCACCCTCGCCACGGCGCTGGCGGCCGCCCCAAATCGAGCCCTGCGGGCAGTCGCGGCAGTCCGGTGCCCGCCGGCGCCCTGCAGCCGCCAGAGTACCCCTGGATGAAGGAGAAGAAGGCGGCCAAGAAAACCGCGCTGCCGCCCGCCACTGCCGCCTCCACGGGCCCTGCTTGCCTCGGCCACAAAGGTCAGTCCCGAGAGTTGGCCCAACGTCCCGGGGACCCTCGTCCCCCAGCGGGCTTCCCTGAGAGCGGTTATGGGGGAGGGGACCATGGGCTTCTAGGGAAGAGGGAGAGAGAGAGAGGTGCCTGGTGGCGGATACCCTGCCCCTGTGGTCTCAGGAGTGGTTTTGATGGAGAAGAAAATAGATTCTGAGCTCCACTATAAGACATATATATTTTGAGGAGGGGGGGGGACTTTCTCTAACTTGTGTAATGTAGGATGATTTATTTGAGTTGGAACTGACCTCCTCTTGTCTAGTTGTCCTAGAGTTTGGCTTTTTGACAGTAATGAAGAGTGATAGACCGCTCTTGCTCAGCTAAGCAGCTGATGCATTAATTATAAATTGTGTTGTAGCTAATATAAAGTTTGCTCCCGGATGAAGAGGTTGGGGGGAGCCACAGTCAGGATTTGCTGGAGGTGGAGGAGATTGGGCTTCTCCGGGCTGGGCTCCCAGGAAAGGCAGCACAATAGCTGCACCACATCCAGGGGCGGCCATCTTGTTGCGGTTGCTCTTTCTTGCTGTATTTATTCTCCAGTGGAATAACCCTGCTCAGATCCCTCCACCTTCAACTGTACGTGTGTCTCTTGTTGGTTTCCTTTTCCGCAGAATCCCTGGAAATCGCTGCTGATGGCAGCAGCGGGGGATCCAGGCGCCTGAGAACTGCGTACACCAACACTCAGCTTTTGGAGCTGGAAAAGGAATTTCATTTCAACAAGTACCTTTGCAGACCCCGGAGGGTGGAAATCGCCGCGCTGCTGGATTTGACTGAGAGACAAGTGAAAGTGTGGTTTCAGAACCGGAGGATGAAGCACAAGAGGCAGACTCAGTGCAAGGAGAACCAAAACAGCGAAGGGAAATTTAAAAGCCTGGAGGACTCAGAGAAAGTGGAGGAGGACGAGGAAGAGAAGTCACTCTTTGAGCAAGCCCTGAGCGTCTCTGGGGCCCTTCTGGAGAGGGAAGGTTACACTTTTCAGCAAAACGCGCTCTCTCAACAGCAGGCTCCCAATGGACACAATGGCGACTCCCAAACTTTCCCAGTTTCGCCTTTAACCAGCAATGAGAAAAATTTGAAACATTTTCAGCACCAGTCACCCACTGTTCCTAACTGCTTGTCAACAATGGGCCAGAACTGTGGAGCTGGCCTGAACAATGACAGTCCCGAGGCCCTCGAGGTCCCCTCTTTGCAGGACTTTAATGTTTTCTCTACAGATTCCTGCCTGCAGCTTTCAGATGCTCTGTCGCCCAGCTTGCCAGGCTCCCTGGACAGTCCCGTAGATATTTCAGCTGACAGCTTTGACTTTTTTACAGACACACTCACCACAATCGACCTACAGCATCTGAATTACTAAGAACATTAAAGCAAAACAAAGCGTCCTAACACAAAACCCCTTTGACCAGGTGGTTTGCCTTCTTTCATTCCGGGAGTTTATTTTTGTTCTATTTTCTTCTTGATCTCCCCACCCACTACTTTCTTAAATGTTGAAGATTTTCTGTTTAATGTTCTCCCCTGACCCGGTTTTAAAGCCATCTCTTACAAATTATGTTGGAGTTTTAGTTGTTTTACACCGAACCCAACAAGCTTCTATGTGATTTTCCTGAGAACAAAACACGAGGCCTGCAAGAAAGTGACCATAAATTGTCCAGTCACTTTCTTTTTATTTTTGTATCACATTCGGATGCATTGTCATGCGTATTTTTGGTAGAATAAATTCTCCTTTGCTATAAGTAGCTTTCTTATTTTTTCTTCCCTCTAGGCTTATGCTGATTCCGTTTTGCTTCTTTTAGTCTAATATAGTAAATAAAAGTCTGGTCAGTTTACCTTTTTCAATTTTAATATATTTTTTATTAGGGTGGCATGTTCAAAGTCTGCAATAGACACCAACAAAGAAGAAAGCCAGAAAGTGGCCAGGGCTTCTGGCAAGTGTTTTTTTTTTTTTTTTGGCTCCCCCCCCCAAGGGAATGGATTTGGTTTTCAATGTTGAGACTCAAGCCATAGAGAAATTAGTAATAGAAACAGGACTGGGCTGCCTGAGTTGGCCCCAGCCCAAGCTTTTGAAAATGGAGAAAGAAAGTGCCTCCAGAAACTCCCAGATCTAGGATGAGTAAAGAGGAGTTCCTTGAACAAGCTACCAGGCTCTAGGTCAATAACCAAGTTATCAAAAATTCATTTATTTATACACATTTGTTTCAAACATCTACATTCCAACTCCTCCCTTTCCTCTCCCCATTTTCAGTGTGGTTGATTAATCTCCCAGTTGTTGATGGGTTCAGGCAAAACAGACCTAAAAGATAGAGGAAAACAAAATAAAACAAAACAGTGGTTACTAGCTGGAAAATGCATGCCAGCAGGGCTCTTTCCAGTCATCCCAGGATTCTTGCCCCCACAGCACACACACACACACACACACACACACACACACACACACCGATATTTAATTCTTAGATCTGTTAACTTTGCTAATAATAAATCATTAAAAGTTTGAAGTCAAGTTAGCAAATTGATATTTTAAAACAGAGAGTTTCTGCACCTTAGAATATTAACCCAGTTTCTTAGACAGAGAAGGAGCACTTTAAATGCAATATCAATAAAATGTGATCTAGGGTGTGTTATTGGGGTGTTCTGTTTTTTCCCCCTCTTATTTTGTCTGCCCCTACTTTTATTTATTTTTTTTCTTTTCTGGCCTCTGTTCTGATGACTTACCGTGAGAAACTGGAGCAACATGTGCGTGGGGCAAGCTGATTGATGTTTAAGAACCCAGCTCTTAACTGCAAAGGCTTGGGAGTTACAATGAAGCCTCCATCATTGGGGGGGGGGTCGCTGCCTACCCTTCTCTCCACCCTCTACTCCCCCAGTTCCTCAGCCATCTTGGTGTGTGGGAACTGTGAAGGTTCAAGCCCCAGGCTCTGACAGAGTAGAGCAGGGCGTCCCGGCTGTGGCAGGGCTGTGCAGCTCCTGGATGAGATTCGTCCTAAGCTCATAAATCAAACGCTTTCTATGAATGAGAATGTCATCAAAGAGATCAATTGCAGGAACACATGCACAAATAAAAATCCTCTTACGTATTTGCCGGGGATCCCCGTCCGAAAGCATTAAGTTAGAAGGCGTTCAGTCATAATTCATTTTTATTGCTCTTTTAAAACAACAGCTTGGCTGAGCCGCGGATGCCAAGAACAGCTCCGGGCCTAGGTCTGTCTCCTCCTTGCTCATTCTCTTTCCAGTGGAAGAGTCCTGAAAGAGGGACTTGGAGCCAAGCAAGCGGCTTGCAGAGGATTATTTCTCTCATGGCCCAAGCTCGCCTTTCACCCACTCTCCTAGGGGCTATTTAAAGAGACTTTAGCTCGATTCCTGCGTGGGTCGCTGGCTTCCTTGCTCAAAAGACCAAAGGTCTCTTAACCCTGCTCTGTGGCCTTTCCGAATTCTCCCGGGTGGGGGCTGGGAAAGAATCCGGGCTGCAGAAGCCTGCCCAATCCAGGCTGGGGGAAGTTGTCTTGGAGAGCCTCCCTGGGAAAGATGGGCCCGCAGCCACCAGAGACCGAGCCCGCTGTTAAAAGGGCAAGGTCTGTGGAAGCCCCGGTGTCTGTGGGCCCGGTTCCAGCGCGGGTTTGTGATCTTGAGGAAAATACCCTACCTAGGTTGCCCAGGAGAACCGAGGTGAAGGGAGAGGATTGCAGGGAGCGAGAACTAGCACAAGGAGGCCAGCGGAGGCCTGGGGCAGCTTTGCGGCCAGCCTCCCGGAGCTAGAAGATTAATGCAAAACCGGAGTGCGGAGGCCCACAGTAGGCTAGGAACGAGGCGAGGCGTGGGGAAGAAGGAATGGTCTGGTCGGCCTTCTGCTGGGAGAGCAGCTCTTAGGCACTCAGAGAGCTGAGCCTCTCACTTCCTGTTCCTGACACACCGGAGTCCCTTCTTTCCTCACAGCTGGAGGACTGCCCTCCCAAGAGAACCTCCTCCAGGAGGTCTGCCTTGCTTTCCTCTGGTTTGAGTCCTCAGGAGCTGAAGCTAAGGGCAGGGGAAACTTTTCAGTCTTTGCTCCCCCTTAACCATGCCATGGGGTGAGTCAAAGGTCACGGAGAAATACCACTCCCCAAATAAGTGGTTGGGGGAAATGTTTGGCTGCTACTGAGGGAGACCAAGGACAAAGGTCTACTAGGGTTTCCCTGAGGATGGCCAGGTTTGGGGGTGGGTGGGTGGGGAAGGCGACTTGTATGGATGAAGAACAAAGCACAGAAGTCTGAAGTGTGGCCTCCTCTGCGCAAAACTTTCTCTAAAGTAAAACTTTAGAGAAGGGAACCCCCAAACTCACAGATAAATTGCACTGTTAATTTCATGTCTGAACGCAAGGCTAGAAGCATGGTCAGAATAAAATCCATGCGGAATTGTGTGCAAGACTTCTTAGGTGACCACTGACTTTTCTCCTACTTAAGAATGTGTTCATTCTCATCTGTCTCTGTTTGGCCTTTCCTCTACCCCAAGCCCAGGGCTGATATTAAACCTAATAGTAAACAGCAATTACGGACACCATCAGCATCACTGTAGAATGAGGTTGATGGAAAACAGGACCCCTGTCCTGGGATGATGCTCGCATTTGCACATGCCTCTCCGGGGAGTGACCTGAAGGTTCACACAAGCAACTACACAGTCCTTTGGAAAGTGTCCCATCCACTCAGGCATCTGTCCACTGCCCCTCCCACCTGCCAGTCCTCACCATCTCCCCCTTCCCCCTTCAGCCACGCAATAGGAGGCAGTGGGAAGACGAGGCTCTCCCACTCCTAACATGCCCCTCCTGAAAGAGAGAAATGTGTCAGGGGAGGTCAGAAGACTTTGTGGGAGCTGGGATCCAGCCCTCTGAGGCCTACGCAGGAGCGCGCAAGCTCCTGGGTCTCTAAGAGCCGACAGATGGCCTGCAACTCAGGCTAGGCCCTCGTGCCGGCCACGTCTGCTAGCGTCATCTTTTTCCTTTGCCTTCTACCCTCAAACTCCAGCAGCAGTGTTGCACCGGATCCTGCAGGGTTACCAGGAGCAAAGCTTACTGGGGAGGAGAAAGGGGAAGAAATCGAGGGAGGTGGGAGGCAGAGAAGAGAGCAGGCACCCGGCCTTTCCCAGAGACCTAGGTTCCAAAGGTTCCCCCCCCGCCCCCCTCCCGCCCTCTGGGGTCGAATTACAGAAGCTCCCGTTGCCACGCTATTGGCCCTTCGGAGTCAAGGAAGAGGGCTCTGAGACCCTCAGGATGAGGACAGTAGTTTCTTTTCTTTCTCTGGTCCCCTGCACGCCCACCCCGGTTCCTCCCAGACAATCCTCTGCACACGTCCCCCTACATTCCGTGGCTGGCGAGCCAGTGACGCAGCCTTGCTCTAGGCGCCGCGGTTCCGGGCTCAAGTCTCTGCTGGGGCTGGGTGGTGGCGGCCGTACCGGGCTGATTGCCCTGACGTCTGCTGGATTCCTACCCTTCCAACCCCGCTTGCTCCCGGCTCTGCCAGGGTCCTTGCGACCATGCGGAGAGCTCTTGTTTACCGATGCCCGCCTCAAGAGAGCCGAGAGGCCTCATCCCCTCTCACCTCTTGCCAGTTCAGCTTTCTGGGCTGGGTGGGGAGAGGGTCGTGGAGGGTCGCCTCCCATCCCCCACATCCTGGAGGCGGAGGCGAGCAGAGTCGGGTACGCGCAGAAGGCAATCTCTACTCCCTTTGGCCCCCGTGCTCCAAGTCAGCTCTGGCAGCGGCCGCAGCGACCGCCGCCGCCCGGGCTGCCTGGGGGGGCGACCGCGCGTCACCTAGACTGAGGAGCGCCGGGGATTTAAATGCCACTGAAACGGTGATCCATCACCGCCGCAGCCGGTAAACTTTCGCAGGCAGCTCAGTCATTGGCTGACAAAGTCACGTGTCCTTCCCCTTGGGCCCTCCGCCTTCCCGCCCCGCCTCTTGCGCACTGTACATTCATATCATTTTTCTTCTCTGGTCCCATGGAGGAAGTGAGAAAGTTGGCACGGTCACCCAGGGCTTCGCAGGACCCAGTCACTCAGTGACAGATGGACAATGCAAGAATGAGCTCCTTCCTGGAATACCCCATCCTTGGCAGTGGCGACTCCGGGACCTGCTCTGCGCGAACCTACCCCTCTGACCATGGGATTACAACTTTCCAATCCTGCGCGGTCAGTGCCAACAGCTGCGGCGGCGACGACCGCTTCCTAGTGGGCAGGGGGGTGCAGATCAGCTCGCCCCACCACCACCACCACCACCACCACCACCATCACCACCACCCCCAGCCGGCTACTTACCAGACTTCTGGGAACCTGGGAGTTTCCTACTCCCACTCGAGTTGTGGTCCAAGCTATGGCGCGCAGAACTTCAGTGCGCCTTATGGCCCCTATGGATTAAATCAGGAAGCAGACGTAAGTGGTGGGTACCCCCCGTGCGCTCCCGCTGTTTACTCTGGAAATCTCTCATCTCCCATGGTCCAGCATCACCACCACCACCAGGGTTATGCTGGGGGCACGGTGGGCTCGCCTCAATACATTCACCACTCTTATGGACAAGAGCACCAGAACCTGGCCCTGGCCTCGTATAATAACTCCTTATCCCCTCTCCACGCCAGCCACCAAGAAGCCTGTCGCTCCCCTGCTTCAGAGACGCCTTCTCCAGCGCAGACCTTTGACTGGATGAAAGTTAAAAGGAACCCTCCCAAAACAGGTGAGTTCTGCCGGCTAGCGAACAAATGCTTAGTTTTGAAAGGGGCCAGCTGCGCTTAGTTTCTTAGGAAAGTTAATGTTTTAAAAAGCTGGGTTCTTGCTTCTCTGCCTAATGTTGGCTGGAGTTGTAGTGTGTGGTATAGGGTGCTCAGGTGTGTTGGGGCAAAGGAGTTTCTGGATCTGGCTTTTGGGGGGGGCTGAGGTTTAAGTGGTCTAGAGATAGGAAATGTGTATGTGTGTTGGTTGGGGTGGGAGGTGTCGGTGGTGGAGGAGTTCTGTTAATATCTACAGGTTCCATTAATCACGAGCCTGACCATGCTAATGGTTGGCATCAGGTTAACACTTTACATAGACATCATCCTTCACTGGCACTTCCCACCCGGGTTTGTGCTGAGCAGTTAAAGGAATATTGCCCCATGGGGCAATCAGACAAGGGCTTAAGAATTTTTACCTTTTCTTCTCTTTCTCTGTTTCCCTAGGGAAAGTTGGAGAGTATGGCTACGTGGGTCAGCCCAATGCAGTGCGCACCAACTTCACCACCAAGCAGCTCACGGAGCTGGAGAAGGAGTTCCACTTTAACAAGTACCTGACCCGAGCGCGCAGGGTGGAGATAGCCGCATCCCTACAGCTCAATGAGACCCAGGTGAAGATCTGGTTCCAGAATCGCCGCATGAAGCAGAAGAAGCGTGAGAAGGAGGGGCTTCTGCCCATCTCACCTGCCACTCCTCCTGGCAGCGAGGAGAAAGCTGAAGAATCTTCTGAGAAATCCAGCTCCTCGCCCTGCGTCCCTTCTCCGGCATCATCTACCTCAGACACCCTGACTACCTCCCATTGAGGCCACTTCTGCCCACCTCCGCAATCCAGGCTTCTCTCTGGGCTGGGATTTCTTACCCAAAGCACATTCTTAGCTTATCTTACTTTCTTTCCAGTCTCTCTCTTCCTTTCTGGTCCTATCCAGGGAGCTCCTGGCCAAGATAATGTAGTTTCAGATAATTCTGGAGACTTGGTTGGATGTTAACTCCTTAATTCACATCGGGTGCCCACATCAGTTTCCGGTGGGCCCCAACATTCCTTCCTCACTGCTGTGAGATTTTTCACACAACCTGTGGTTCCTTTCAGATGTCCTTTGGTGGACAGTTCCTTTTGCCAGCAGACATTTGCAGGAGGCAGTCATCTCACCTTTTACCTGTAGATTGCTCTTCTCTGTTAAGTAGGGCAGGCAGAGAAGAGAGTATCGAAGGCTCATGCAGAAGAGGTGCACTGAGTGTGTTTACACAATTAACTCGCCCCTTATTAACTCATTGTGTGTGTGTGTTTGCTGGTTCTAAATGCTTTCGCTTGAGAGATTTATCTTTATACAGATTTTCTAGAAACATGTGCATCACTATATCAAACAGGGTGGGCAAACTCTCAAAACTGGTAGTTTATGTGTGATTGTGGATGGAAAAAGAAAAAAAAAAAGCCTCTCTCATTCAAACAGAACCAGATGCCTCAGAAGGTAGCTTCAATTTGTTCTTTCAGAGTCAAGAAGGTGCGAAGCCCAAAGTTCAGAACCTTTGCTGTGCCAAGTCTTCTCAAACTACTGATTTCTTCTTGCTTCTCTGGCCACCCTCCATTTAAAAAGTGTGCTGGGTTATTTGTAACCTAAAGGTATTCTTTCAATCCCCATTTCTTGCCACAGTTATCTTGGCTGGATCCAGTGTGATTTCAGCTGACTGCTAACCTGATGGATGGCACAATGAATGTATATTTTGTGTGATTCGTGAATAGTCTTCTGCATGTCGCACAATGTTTTGATGTCCCTGAAGTACCACACTGAGTTCTATCAGTTACCTTTTGTGAGCCTATGATAGTCCCCATTTCCTGTACAATCACGAACAGCTCTGAGATCCTGGAGAGATGCGATCCAGAGCAGAGTTTACGGGTCTTAAGATGTCTGTAATAAAAATATTCAAGTTTCGGGTATACTTAAGCATCTGTGTATTTGGCTGGGCTACAGTTCATGGTTTACTACAAAGTAAGGGGAAGGACATATGGGGAAGGACAGAAGGGTGGTGTTTATTCTCAAAGAAGCGAGCCTTCCATTGTCATGTAGCTTTCCCTAGAAGCGTATTTTCATCCAACTAATGTCTAGTTAATGCACCGATCCTTCTACCATAGCAACAGCTCCTTTATTATAATCAAAGTTCAAAATGGAAAAAAAAACTAGTGAAGAAATTTGTGAAGGAGATCTATTTTTGAAACAAACAGGGTTACTTCCTGGGTCAAGTGCTAACCTTTTCACCTCCAACTGAATGCTGACACATATATAAACAGAGCCCCTTCCAAAGCTGAGCGCTCTCTTCAGCCAGCCTTAGGGAACCGAGAGCAGAGATTCCCATTTAGTCAGCTTCAGTAGGAAGCTGTGGTAAGGATCCCCTCTTCTTTTTTGGATCGCCAGGCAGAGTGTCAATATATTCTGTCTTTTAAGTGGAGGACGATCTGTTTTCAATGGAGCCTTGCCTCCCTTCCCCGATTCTTTCTATCAACACCCATCCTTTCCCCCACTCCCTTGCTTTTCTGCTTTGCACAATCTTATCCCTTCAAGACTCAGCTTTCATGGCCTCGCCACCATGGCTGTGAAGAGTGTGCATTTCTCATTCCGTGCCACACAAGTTGGGAAAAAGTTTATACTCTCATCTCTAGACTCAGACTCTTCCTAGTGAGCTCATGGAAACCAACTCATGTCTTTGTATATTCCAGTTGTTTAGATCTCAGAGGGAGTCAACAGAAGATGGCATTTCACATGGCTCTTCTAGACCTCTTGCCAATTTCCTTTTATTTATTTTTTTAAATGTATTTCAGGGTTTAAGCAACAATTTTAAACTTTTCCTGGTGGTGCTAGGGATGGAACTTAGAGCCTTGTTCATTCTAGGCAGTGTTGGACCAATGAGACAACGTCCGCATCCTCAGTTTCCACACAGATTTGGAGGCTTTGGGCCATTAGAGCAGAGCAGAAAGTCTACAGCATCACAAATGCAGACTACGACTTCCTTCCTTTGCAGAGGGTGTTTTGAAAAGATGGGCTGGGAGAAAACCTTCCACAACTTTGGAATTTGCAGGCCTTCTAGAACACTTGTGAGATTTCCTGCAAGTCCCTGTTAAGTGGGGTGGACTTTGTGGGAGCAGTTGTTGCCTGCATATCAAGGGCTCTGGGCACCCTCCCTCAGCTGCTGGGTTCTGAGGTTGCCTGAAAGGATTCAAGTGGATGGAGAACACTTCAAAGACACCACCGTTTTCTTTCATTTCCCGCCTGCCTATACTGTATCTTTTGTTTATTAGTGTAAGGCCACAAAGCAAAACAGATGGCTGGTTTTCAAATACTTTAATGTGTTAAAGTGTCATTTGCATACCACGGTCCCGATTTCAATATCTGAAAGCAGGGTCCGACCTGCTGGAACCCTAGAGATTCCTATCTTGAAGGTGCTTGTTTTAATGTAGCTGAGAGGGAAGAGAACGATAAATTATGGCTAAACATCCCTAGCCTTTCCTAGGTTGTAGAATAAATCAGCTAACAAGCAATGCATTTAGGAGACATTAATATACCTTTCAACAAGGAAAACATTTGTATCTTTTTAGCTGTCCCAATCGATTAAATCAAAGGCGCTTAACACATTCTCTCTCTCTTTATTTTTTTTTTTCCTGTTCTGCTCTCTGAGGGGCACAGCTAATGCCTTGAAAAATCACAGCAATTGTAAAGGAAACAGCCTAAAAAAATGGACAACAGAAAATAACATTTTTCTTTTATACGTTTAAAAATGGAACAAAGGTCTTAATCAGGGATCCCGGGTAATTGCAAGACAAAATTTGTTTTCAAACGTTTCCCCCTTCCTCCCATTTCCTCTACCTTCATCCAAAGTATTGGCTAAACCGGGGTGTCCTCAAACTACCCTGAGTTAGGTCTCTGTGACTGTGAAGTCTGCTTCGGCTTCACCTTTGAGAGTTTACTTTTGGAGGCTATTCAGATGCAGCGGTGTTTTCCTCTGGGGCAATCAGATTCAAACCGATCAATATTTACTCAGTCTGAAAGGGTTGTTGAAAAGGCTGCTAACAACAAACTGCTTAGCTGCTCACCCCTGTTTAATCTCAGGTTCACCGAAAGTTCAAGAAGAGATGAATGCAGCGAGGGGGTCACTTTAGAATGAGTCCCAGCAGTTTATCTGAGCTCTCAGCTAAAGGCAACAATTACAGTTCCAACCCTCCTTGGGAAAGGGGCAACCTTCCTATTATTCTTTTGCTAAACACTGTTTACTAGAAACTTAAAACACTTTCCTCTTCCCTTTTAGTTCTTTTTTGGTGGGGGGGGGGGGAAGGAGAGGCGCTTCTCGCTGCCCTCCCACCGCGCCTCCTCTAGTTTTTCTGTCAACCCACTCAGGTTTCAGTTAAAATAATTGACACTGAATACTTTTTTAAAATGCTAAGTTATTCTGACAGAAGAGTTCCGACTTATTTCAGATGCCGTGAACTAAGAAATGAAACGCATGAAACTCGTTGGGTCATTAACGTTAATCTTTGCGAAAGTGTGGGACCAGAGTGAATTGAAATGCATTTCTTTGGGGAACACAGGCAGTCGGAGCCCCAGTATCTGAGATGGCTGTTCAGACAGGAGTAGAGGGCAAATCTGACTTTTGTGGAAGAAAATCTGGGGCTGGAAAGTGAGCTTTAATGATTTACACCCTCCTGGAGCATAAACCGCAGAAGGAAGGAAGCCTGTAGGGGCTGGTGTGTAGAAGAGCCCGGACACTGAACCTAATTGCTACAGCTCTTCAGAGGTCAAAGTTCATGTAATCACTGCATAAATGCATACTAAATAGGGGTTTATTAAGCTTTCTTGATGGCTGAGCATGCCTGTGAAAAATGGCCACTGCGGTTTGGGTTTCTTCCTTAGGAATAATCTTTCTTGAAGAAGGAACTCTAGGTGTTGGAGTCTAATTTACCACTTTGAGAGACAGGTGACCTTTCTGTCATAAAAATTTGAAGTCAGTGAACAGGCAGTACCTTTCTCTGTACTGGATGGGACTGCAAAATGCCTCTCATTCCTGGGGAAGCTCAGATGCTTTCAATGCATTGGAGAACACAACTTAGCATGTCCTTGCCAGAGAAGCTACACATTCGATGGCTAACCCTGGAACTCTCATAGATCCGAAGCCTGCTTGACACCTCCCAGAAGCGCTGCCTTAAAATCCCTTGAGCCTTCATGACCAGAATTGAGTGAGGCCCATCTAGCTAAACACTCCTTTGGAGATCAGAAAAAGAACCCAGTGATAATTGATTTGAAGGAGAGCTAGTGATTGGCACCTAATTCTCAAATAAAAACTAGGGTATTTAGAGCCTAAGTCCAACCCACTTTTAAGTTCTAAAATTCTAATTTTGCTCTTTTTCTACATTCTTTACTCTGTGTGCTTTCTTTCATTCTAGTTATTGTTTACCCCGGAACTACTGAGTCTTTGAAACAACCTTTAAATGAAATGTTTTATCTTCTTGTTTAAGTAGTACAGTGTTGGCCTCTTCCTCTTAAAGGCATATAGTCTTAAAATATACAGAGAGCGCATGAACACCCACAATTTGCTTTTAAAACCCAGACTTGAGAAAATAAGTGAAATAGTTTTCTCCACCTAAATTGGTCTCCATTAAATTGACAAGGTCTTCACAATCTAAGGAGTTTCAAAATGTAAGTAACATTCCAGGAGCCTTGAATCCTTTGTTGTTTTCTTGTTTTGTTTTGTTTTGTTTTTTCTTGTTGTGTTTGCCTCCTGACTTGTTCTGACCCGCATTTCTTAATTTATCCATGACACACTCATGTTCTTAAGATGCCCAAACTCCAGACCTGAAACAGTAACACACAGATTCGTGGAAGAGCACTTTCCACCTCCTCCTCCTCCTCCTCCTCCTCCTCCTCCTCCTCCTCCTCCTCCTCCTCCTCCTCCTCCTCCTCCTCCTCCCCCCCCCCATGGGAGTCCACTAATCTCAGCAGAACCTGTTGCCAGCGAAGGCAACGCGGGCTGTCAACGTCTGAAGAGTTGAACTGGAACGCTCAGAGAGTCAGTGCCCTATTTTTAATATCGTCATTAAGCACAGCTGGCTTTAGATCGCAGGGCTGCAAACCAAGTATCAGCCAGGCAGCTCCGATGTGTGGGGGCTAGCCCTTAACTGCTTTGCTTTGGGGGGCGGGGTCTGGGGAGTGGGAGTAGGTGACAACCCCAAGGTCTAATTATATGGTTATTCCCTTCAGATGCTGTGTTTAGAGTTTATTGGAAATACATAAAAAGCCCAATGTTTCTTTTTCAACGTTTCCAAGCACAACTCAAACGCTCATCTCCATTTTCCCCCCCCACGATTTTGAGTTATTCCGATTAAAAACGTCCTGCAAAAAGATTCAGCCTCAAAGCTAATCTGTGGGAATTGGGTCGTGGGCTTTCACTTTAGGAGTGCGTGGTTAATGGCTTAGGGGAAAAGTTTGCAACTGCTTGCAACACAAGATGAAAAAGGTGAACATTTTTCTTTTCAAACTGGGATATTTTTAGCCATGTTGGACCTTTTACAAACTATGGCTTGCATCTTGGTAAAGGGAGAATCATCGCTCACAACAAGGAGAACGCTTTAGAGCCCCCTCCAGCGATCTCGCAGAATTGCTTTGGTCAAGTTTGAAAGGGGACTTTGCATTTTGAGAAGCAAATGGGGTCTCTCCTTCAGGGACAGCTGTGTTAGTCTGTGCTGGCTTCCCAGCTAGGTGACCGCAGAATGGGGCTTGGCGGTGCTGAGGGTACCTGCAGCCTGCTGCAGGGTCCTGAGAGCCGCTGCTTTTCTCACTAGCCTCCGAAATCTGCCTCGTTCTCTGAGAGGAGAGCCTTGCCAACCCCCCCTCCCCCTCCATGCCTTTGCTAGCTCACTTGGGATTCAGTGGAAAGGGAGTTGGGAATACACCTCCCGTGGCTACAAAGTCCCCAAGTCTGTCTCAAGGAAGAAGAAGAAAAGGTGTTCTTTTCTCACCAGCACAGCCCTGCTTCCAGATGCGGCTGAGGGTGACTCTTTCTTGGCCTCTGTGGGATCTGAGGAGTTCAGAACCAAGACACAGGAGGAAAAAGGACCTAGAAGTTCTGCTCCTTAGGAGAAACCCAGGTCCAAGGCCTAGAGAGCTAGCTACCTTCATCAGTCCATATTTTTAAGACTTGAAGGAGGGGCAGCTTGTCTCTCAGCTCCACCCTTACCTCAAGAAACTTGAGAATGAGCTTCTAGTTCAGTAAGGACAGGGATGAGGGGTGATGGGTAAAAAGTTACAAACATTAGGTGTCCCCCCCCCCCCCAATAGTCTCCAGTATGTCAGGCTGGCCTGGAGCTCATCTTGAATTTCTGATCCTCCATCCTCCACCTCCACAGTGCACCACCACACCCCATCTCCAAGGGCTCCCTGTGTGCTTAGGGAATGCTCCTCTGACTGAGCTATGACGTCAGCTCCTAAACTCAAGAGATGCTGAAAAGCAGCCTTGGGCTCCTACTTCCACAGTGGAATCAGACTCCACCATAGAAATTTCCCTCAAGCATTATTTGTTTTTTTTCTAGAAAGTTTTCAGTTCTATTTTCCATTTGTTTTGCTAAACCCCTCCTATAAACACGTGTGTGTGTGTGTGTGTGTGTGTGTGTGTGTGTGTGTGTGAACACCTAACTGGGATGTGAACTAGGCTATCCCATAATGTTAGTCTTGACTCTCCACCTATATCTCAAGCTTCTTGAGGGCACAGCTCTTGACTTCTGGTAACTTGGAACACCATCAGTTCTTTGTAGTCAAAAGAACTCTGGATTATGGGGCTGGAGAGATGACTCAGCAGACAAGAGCATTGGCTGCTCTTCCAGAGGACCCTGGTTCAGTTCCCAGCACCCACATAGTCTGTCTGTCACTCTAGTTCCAGGAGTTCCTAGACCCTCACACAGGCACACATGCAGACAAAACAATAAAAATAAGTAAATTGCTGAGTGACGCAACACTCAGAAGCCAGAGGCAGGCGGATCTCTGTGAGTTCGAGGCCAGCCTGGTCTACACAGTTCGTTCCAGGACAGGCTCCAAAGCTACAGAGACCCTGTCTCGACACCCCGTCCCACCCTACCAAAAGAAAAAAGTCTTGGGTATAATGTGATTCAAGTATGTATTATAGTCATCAATTTAGGGTAAACAGCAAGCCCAACACCTCAAAATTCACCATCTCTGTTGTATTTTCAAATTCCTAGTATGAAATATATAAGGCATTATCATTAATTGTATAGGCAGCTGTACTGCAGAATTCCAGAATTTATTCCTTTATCAAAGAATATCAGAATATCATTGCTCCTTTTCCTTCCTTCCTTCCTTCCTTCCTTCCTTCCTTCCTTCCTTCCTTCCTCCCTTCCTCCTCCCTCCCTTCCTTCTTTCTTTTCTTTTCTTTTAACTTTGGAGCCTGTCCTGGAACTAGCTCTGTATACTAGGTTGGCCTTGAACTCACAGAGATCCACGTGCCTCTGCCTCCTGAGTGCTGGGATTAAAGGAGTGTAACCAACAGTTCCACACTTAGCTTCTGTGAGATCAAGATTTCAGTTCTACTTACGAAGGTACTTATGCATACAAACTTACGAAGGTACTTATGCATACAAACTTATGAAGGTACTTATGCATACAAACTTATGAAGGTACTTATGCATACAAACTTATGAAGGTACTTATGCATACAAACTTGTTTTTCTTTTCTCACTTACAGTATAAACTTAGAGAAGCTGGGTGGTAGTGATGCACGCCTTTAATCCCAGCACTCGAGAGGCAGAGGCACTGTGGATCTCTGTGAGTTTGAGGCCAGTCTGGCCCACAAGAGCTAGTTCCAGGACAGGCACTAAAGCTACACAGAGAAACCCTGTCTTGAAAAACAAAACAAAACAATATAAACTTAGGGATAAGAGATGGGAATCGTACCCAACGCCCCACACGTGTGCCCTTTCACTGAGCTTTTGCTCTGCCTCTCAGGTTCTTAAATTATAAAATGACTATTTTTGTTAATGTTTAAGTTGTCCTATCCAATTTATGTGGCTTTTCAATTTCCTGAAATTTTGAGTTAGAATTGTTCTGAGCCAAGCCCTGTGACAAGTACAAACTCATATAATCCTTACATAGCCCCAAGAAGAAGCTATTTCTGTTGTCTTGATTTTGCAGATAAGAAGAGGGAGTGGTCCAGGATGCTAAGTAACTCACCTATGGAATCCAGAGCGCAAACCCTACGCACTTCGCTGTCTGCACCCCAGCCTGGCTGCTAAAGCTATCTTTAAAAGTGAAGCCATCGAGGCTCAGAACATGCTAGCAGCAAGAATGTAATAAAAATATTTACTCATATCTCAAGTATACCTTTAAACTTGTAGTACAACAACAATTGAAAATGAGTCAAGGCTGAACACATGACTCCCCTGTGCAGTCCTATGACCTAAGTCTAGATACCTGGACCTGTGTAAAAGTCAGATGTGCTGGTGCAGGCCTGTAACCCCAATACTTGTAGGGTGAGATGGAAGGCAGAGACAAGCGAATATTCCAGAAGCTTTGGGTAGACTGGTTCGGAGTATACAGTACAGTGACAAATGACCGAAGAGGTCCTGTTGCAAAACAAAATGCTGGGCACAACATCAGAAGTTGCCCTCGAACCTCCTCACCTGTACCATGCACACACACTTACACACAAACATGTACACACACACACAACACACACAAATAAATGCTTTAAAGATTAATTGCATGCTGGGTATAGTAACATTACTAATTACTACAGTCAGCATAGCAATTATAATAGTAAATACATATTAAAAATTTTATATATATTGTATGTAAAATGTATAAAATACATATTAAAGGTTGTATGTAGTAACTAAAAGTTATTAAGAAAAAGCAGATATGAATAACCAGGTTTTGGCCAGACATTTTCTCCTAGCTTACAAGAAACTTACTTTGTTTCTTCCATTTCAGAGTTTCGAAATTTACTCCTGTGCGTGTGTATGTGTGGTGTACGATGTGTACACACGTGTGTGTTCAGGTGCACACACCTGTGCATGCGCGTGTGGAGGCCAGAGGTGGATTTCATTCTTCTTGCTCTAATGCAGAGCTTTGCACCCTGTCTTCTGAGGTGGGGTCTCTTACTGAGCCTGGAGCTCATGCATTTGGCTGGACCAGATGATCAGGGAGCCCTGGAAGCCCTGTCTTCCTACCTGCCTCACAGGGATGCGCTGTCATATCTGGCTTATATGTGTTGCTGGGGATCTGAACTCAGGTACTCACTTTACCCACTAAGCCATCTCCCAGCTCTAGTTCAGACATCCTTCTCCCCTCCCCCCGAGACAGGGTTTCTCTGTGTAGCCCTGGCCATCCTGGAACTGTCTCTGTAGACTAGGCTGGCCTTGGACTCAAAGATTCACCAACCTACTTCAGAATTTTTTAAAACATATTTTTCTAGATGAGGCAGAGACAACATCATGAGAGTCAAGCTCCTTAATCACCATGCCCAAGTTATTTATACAGGACGCCAGCTCCTCAGTTCCCATCTGATTCAGGTACCATGAAAGCTGAGGGTATTTTGCATCCATTGAGAAATTGTGCAAAGTCAGTAAAAGGCAGTTCAGGGCAGTGTCCCTGGCTGTGTTAGACTTTGGGGAGAACCAAATGGGAACATTGCCTTCCAGAAATAATGCTGCAAGCTGCTAAAGCAATGAGGACCTCCCACTCATCTCACTGTATTGGGAACCATTTTGAAGCAAGAATGCTACTTGGTGCTAAACTTTTTTTATCCTAAATTTGGCAACATCGGCTGGAATTCTATCAACTAAAGAGAAAGCAGAACCAAAGTATAATTTTTAAAGATCTGGATAAAAAGTCATGTTCCATGGGCGTATCCTGATGCAAAAGTAGCTTTCTGCTAAGTGTTGACTGGATTTGGTTTCTTCCATGAAAATTCACCTGTCCTCCCCTGTAAGTAATCAAGGCTGTCCTGGCAAGGCTTGTTACCACCTGGCCCCTCTGTGTGACTGAAGATAAAAGGAAGGGCCCCAGCTGCCACCACCACCTTTTTGGTTCGTGGCTATAGGAGATGAGCTTGTCATGTGCTAAACAATAAGAGATTGTTATTCTCCTCTGGTTGCTTCCCATCTTTGGCCAAAAGTTGGGAAATCCATCTTGTTCCACTCTTGGCCTTTTAGACTGTCAGACACTTTCAGGCTGAACTTACAGGTTCTCTGTAAAACCTTCTGTGGCTCTCAGGTGACCGACTCCCTGCTCTGCTCTCCTTCAGTGCGTTCTTCTTCTCATTGTTGGATTTTTTTGTTTTTGTTTTTGTTTTTTGAGGCAGGGTTTCTCTGTGGAGCTTTGGAGACTGTCCTGGAACTCGCTCTGTAGACCAGGCTGGCCTCGAACTCACAGAGATCTGCCTGCCTCTTCCTCCTGAGTACTAGGATTAAAGGCGTGCGCCACCACCACTTGGTGAGTCTTACTTTTGTTTTAAATATATTTATTTTTTAGTTATCTAATTTATGTTATGGTTTTGGTTTGTTCATTCATTCATCTATCTCTCTATTTATCTATCTCTTTTTGAGTTTTTTTTTGTACCATGAGCTTGTGTGCAGGGGCCCTAGGAAGCCAGATTCCCTGGAATTGTAGTTACAGGTAGCTGTGAACTGCCATCTGGGTGCTGGAAACCAAACTTGGACCCTCTGCAAGAACATTAAGCTCTCTTAATTGATGAGTCATCACTCCGGTCCATGGAGACTTTTATTTATTTACTTATTTATTTATTTTTTGCAGACAGGGTTTCACTGTGTAGCTCTGGATGACTGTTCTTGATAAACTGACCAGCACAGGATATGATCATGTTAGCCCGCCTCAGCTTCTCTTTACCACCGCCCTGGCACACGGTGGGTACTTGGCAGTATAAGAAGACTTTGGCTCCTTTCCATAGCATTCTGATGTGCTTCATGACACCCTTCGCTCCCAAGGCTGCAGTTTTTCTCCGTGTTTCTCATTGTTTACTAAAATTAAAGTTCAAAATTAGGTAACTTAAAGTATAAATTCTCTATGGAGAATCAATTGTTTTATTTATTTTTGTATTATGTAACAAGGGATAAAGGGCTTAAAATGCGAATGTCACTTGAATTAACATGGAGACTAAAGCTTATTGAAACTAAAGTGCAACCCATCAGTCAATCAAAAAGGGTAAATAACTGATACGAGGCTCCTTTCTGTTTTGACAGGGGGTAGAGGTCAGAGAGAAGTCGGTGTTTGCGCCTTCCCAGGGACAGGAGTTCAAAAGGTCATCTGGGAAGCTACAAAACATAGCAAAAGAGACCTGGGGACGTGGATTTTGTATTTTCTTAATGTCTCATATTTAGAGGGCTGGACTATGGCACAGGTGCTTATGCTGTGAAAGCAGTGTTGGGGGCTCTTTAGTCCACGCACAGTGTTCCATAGGATTTAAGATCTGGAGTGTGTGTGTGTGTGTGTGTGTGTGAGTGTGTGTGTGAGTGTGTATGTCTGTGTGCATTTTAACAAGCAGCTTCCTCACAAAGGGATTACATTTCCAGAGGAACGAAAGAAAGGGTTTTGTAATCTAGATTGAATCCTAAAACAACTCAACAGACTCCTTCGAGCTCTTAACTTGATCAGCTAAGTGGTGCTGGGTATGCCTTAAGCAGGGAATGCTTGAAGAGAAAACATAACTTGGTTTTGAGCCAAACTCCTTAATATGGGGGTACATTCATAAATATATATACATGATAAATGGCTAGCATCAAAGACCTTAGGTTTATCAGATTATTCTTACAGGACAATTTAAATAGCTCAGAGTGCTTCACAAATTTCTGGTTTGTTTTCTTAACCCTTTTAGAAATAGAAACTCAGTAGGTGCCATGGTCTGGAGCGATTCAATTGGTGGAAAGCATGCTGCATATCTTGTGCCAAACAACAGTTTGCCATTTATTTATTTATTTATTTATTTATTTATTTATTTATTTATTTATTACATCCCCCTTGAACTAGAAGCAGAGCCCAGGAACCAAATGTTGTAGGTTTTTACTTCTGGCTCCACAACTGGCCAGCAGCGGGATATTGTCTCTTTAGAGCCTGGTGAAGCTAGTGGGTGGTGGAGCCCATTCCAAGCCAAATCATTTTCTACAGTTTTATTCAACAGTAACAACTAAAATGTATTTCTCATAGCAGATCAGTAACAAAGATTGCACTAGAATGTTCTTCCCTTCCTTCCTTCCTTCCTTCCTTTCTTCCTTTCTTCCTTCCTTTCTTCCTTCCTTCCTTTCTTCCTTCCTTCCTTCCTTCCTTCCTTCCTTTCTTTTTTCTCTCCTTCCTTCCCTTCCTCCTCCCCTCCCTTCCTCCCTTTCTTTCTTACTTCCTTTTTGAGTCTAGATCTCTCTACTTAGCCATGTCTGGTTGGTGCGACAGAATTATCTGTATTCTGTCAATCATGTTTTAAATAAATGCTGATTGGCCAGGCAGGAAGTATAGGTGGGTCAACCAGACAGGAAGTAGAGGCAGGGCGATGAGAACAGGAGAATGCTAGGAAAGAGGAAGCCCATTCCTCCCAGTCCAGCCCAGATCATGGAAGAAACAAGATGTAATCTACCCGGCTGAGAAAGGTACTGAGCCATGTGGCTAATGTAGAAAAGAACAATGGGTTAATATAAGCTACAAGAGTTAACAAGAAGCCTGAGCTAATGGGCCAATCAGTTTTATAATTTATGGAGATCTCTGTGTGATTTTCTTTGGGGCTTGCCGGCTGTGGGGAACCGGACAGGACAGAAACCCCAAGAGCAGGACCTCATGTTACAGCTGGCTGCCCTGAAACTCTCTGTGTAGCCAGGTTGGCTTTAGACTCACAGATATCCACCTACCTCTGCCACCTGGGTGTTAAAATTAAAGGTGTGCACACTATGCCTGACTAGAATGCCCTTAGAAAACATAACTTTCTCAGCACCCCAAAAGCTTGGTTATGTCCTTGTCCATTTGATACTATCCCTAACTACTTTTACCATTGGATTAGTATTCCTGTTTTTGTGTTACATACAAACCAAATTGTGTACTAAGTGTTATATGTTCTCTCTCTTTCTCTTTCTCTTTCTCTCTCTTTAAGACAGTCTCATGGGTCCTAGACTGGCTGAAAATTTGCTATGTAGCCAAAGATGTCCTTAATTTTTGATCCTCTATCTCCTGGGCACAGATGATACAGGCATGCACCACCACGCTGGGTCATGTTGTTCTGAGTATTAAACCCAGTACTTTTTATATAGTAGGCAAGCACATTACCAATTGAGCTACATTCCAAGCTCAGTATTATATGTCTCTTAATATCTCTAGAATCCATTAGTATTTATAGCTAGCAATAATTGTTCTTTTAAAAAGAATACTGCATAGTAGTTCATTGTAGAAATAAATTACATACAAGTTACCTGTTTATTGTGATAACACTTAAGGTGTTTCAATTTTCACTCCCTCTTTTCCTCCCTGTCTTCTTCCTCCTCTTCCTTGTTCTGTGGTTATGGAGAATAAACTCAGGGTCTTACCCATGTCAGACAACTGCTTGCTGCTGAGCTACACTTTTAGTTTCTAAGTAAATCGGTTTTTAAAGAGATTTTATTTTTTATTTATAACTTGTTTGTGTTACATGCTTGTTAGCGTAGGTGCTTACAGAGTTCAGAGGCATTGAATCCCTCTGTAGTTAGAGTTATAGGCTGTTGTCAAGTTGCCTAGCATGGGTGCTAGGAACTGAATTTGGGTCCTTTACAAGAGCAGTGTGCCCTCATAACCACTGAGCCACTTAAGTAAATATTTTATGACCATTCTTGCTGCTACCCCTTTTCAGACTCTATACCCTTGTCTCTGGATCTATTACTAAGTGTGAAATTGCTGTGGCATAGGCTAAGCATAGCGCACTTTCACAGATGATGCTAAACAGTATCCAAGTTTTTACCCCCATTCTCCCTGTCAGAATGTTGCAATGACTCCGCCTCCCTGCCAGCACTTAATGTAGCCAGTCAGTCCTTTGGTAGAGTGATTATTTTAATAACTCCTTAATAATAAATCTGCAGTGTCAGGACAGTGACCCGATGCTTTGTTTTATGCACTTAGATTGAAATCACGTGTACAGAATCAACAGTGCCCTCCAGAAGTGTGGACAAGAAGCGACCATCAGCCGCATTGCTTATGCTTCTGGCAGAGGCTTCACAAAGCTCTCCACAGGAGCGACTAGCGATGGGACCACCCTATGTTACCCAAAGAACCCATATTCCTTCTAGTTACTATTTCACAGCAGCAGTGGTAGCAGGGAGGCTTGCTCCTCTAGCTGGACAGTCTCTTCTTCATTTTAGCATTTATTTTACCCCTACTCCCGAGACGACGGTCTCTGGCTGTTGGTAAGGACCCTTTCCACTGAGCCTTGTTGAGATGCAGTTACATTCATTCACCCTCACCCACAGAGGTCAAGAGAACATCTACTCAAAAGCTGCAAGATAATCCTTGGATGAAGGTGCGTTAAGCTCCACCTCTGGGGGAAAAACATGTCCTTTATTTGCCCAGATAGCTGTTTCTTAGAAACACGACGAGTCTAAATGGTCCATTCAGGATTTAGCTGTTACCCTTGATGTTGACAGCAGCAGGTAGGTCTGAGCTAGTGGGCCATGGTAGGCATGGTAGCAAAACACATGGTAGCAAAAACCTTTTCTTATCTAAGAGTATACCCAGGAAAGCATAGTCAGAGAACCCCAAGATGTTTCTGAATCTAGTGAGGGCTTTACATACCTGAGAATACAATGCACTTTCAGTTATTTCTGCCCACTCCACAAATACATGAATCAGATTAAAGAATAGCTAGAGAGACTTGTATTAAATGCATATTCCCATAATGGTTATTATCTTTTTTCTTGACCTGACATTATTAAAGCAAGCTGAAATAACAGGAGATAAGTAGCTATTATAAATGAACCATTAAGAGCAACAGCAAGGCAACATTACCATTGATCTCTCATGACTTTTACTTTATAAAAACTAATGTACTGAATTGCTATGGTGTTACCTACTTTAATAATAAATCTGTTGTGTCAGGACAGTGACCTGATGTTTTCTTTTACTTTAATTTATAGCGTATCGATCTAACTCCCAGACTACCTCACCTTATGAGATACACGCAACCATTTCTTAGTTGAAAGACAAAAGAAGCCTGGACTAGAACCACCTGGTAGCTCTTTTCTCTTCCTGACAGTACTGAAGGTCCAATCTAGGGACTCACACACGATAGGCAGGTATTCTATCACTGGGTTTTAACGTCAAGTCTCTTCTAAGTTTTTAAAAATGGTTTTGGATAGACTTTCACTAAGTTTCCCAGGCTGGCTTTGAATGTGTTAATATCTATTCTAAATCATCCATTCTAAGTCTCCTGGGCAGCAAGAATAACAGTCCTAGGCTGTGAGACTCAGCTTTTTTTTTTTTTTCTGCTATGGTCTCACAGTGTATCCCAGGCTTGTTTTGAATTTGGGATCTTCTTGTTCCAGCCTTGTAAGGGTTGGGGATTACAGGCGTGTGCCATCATTTGCCGTGGAACAATCTTTTTGCACACTGTGAAGAATCATCACTTGGATTGGCTTAGTAAAAAGCTGATTGGCCAGTGGCCAGGCAGGAAGTGTAGGTGGGACAGCCAGGATAAGAATGCTGGGAGGAGGAAGAGTAGAGGAGTCAGAGGAGTGGCCAGTCAGATGCAGAAAATGGGTCAATTTGAGTTGTAAGAGCTAGTTAGTCATAAGCCTGAGCTATCAGCTCAGATGCAGAAAATGGGTCAATTTGAGTTGTAAGAGCTAGTTAGTCATAAGCCTGAGCTATCAGCTGAGCATTTATAATTAACATTAGGCCTCTGTGTCAGTTATTTGGGAACTGGCAGATGGGACAGAAACTTCCACTTACAACCATGCCTGGTTCTGGAAAAACTGTTTTAAATGAGGATTTCTCCTCGATCAATAGTCCAATAAATTTGACCTTGTCTTCAAGTTTGTCATATCAAAAAATGAGATGTTAGGATCCATCATCTATTTGAAAAGTTTATTTTTAGACGCTGAGAAATCTGAGCCTCCCCCCTCCCCCCGGCCATTTTCAGAGGAATGAGGATTAGGGATATTTTTTAAGACACTAGCTGTTGTTTGTTTATTTATTTATTAGTGAGTCATAAAGTAGAACAAGAAAATGAACTCAAGTAGCAGACAGTTTAATGTAGTAACATTGAGTATTTATGTGGTGCCACTGGGCCTCAAGCAGAATGTGTTATTATTTTGTTTATCGACACATGCCAGGGTACCAGGTACCACACCACCATTCTCTCACAGGATCCAGGCTACAGATTTCCTCTTGCTGCCAGCTTTAAATTTCCATCAACGACCGACTATTGTTGTGCCTTGGCCCATCTGCCCATGCCTGGAACCTATGCTCAGCTTTCAGTTCCTGAGCTTTGATCACTAGTTCCAGGGGAAAGTATAGTGAGTCCTTTAAAAGACTCTCTGAGGCCTGTGTGGTGGTGGTACTGGTACTTGCTTTTAAACTCAGCACTGGGGAGGCAGAGGCAGGCGGATCTCTGAGTTCAAGGCCACCCTGGTCTACAGAGTGAGTTCTAGGAAGCCAGGGCTACACAAAGAAACCCTGTTTCAGAAATAAAACAAACAAATGAAAACCCCCAAACTCTCTGAGAAGGAAACAGGAAGCTCACCTCCTTTTGTTTGATGCTTGCTTTGTATGTCACAGTACTTTTTTGTTGTTTTTGTTCTTCGAGACAGGGCTTCTCTGTGTAACCCTGGCTGCCCTGAAACTCAGTTTGTAGACCAGGCTGGCTTTGAACTCACAGAGATCCACCTGCCTCTGCTTCTAAGTGCTGGGATTAAAGGCGCACACCACCACCACCACCACCACCACTGGCTGTATGTCCCAGTTCCTAATGAAGGAAATCATAAAAATGACCACGTATCATTTGCATATCACAAGCATAACGCGACTTAAAAGGTAGCAGTTTGAGACACCTACCCTGTTACTGTTATTTTCCCCCATCTAATGCACATAGCCATAGGGAAGGAACCAGGCGTGGTGGCACACACCTTTAACCCCGGCCATAGAGAGGTAGAGGCAAGTGGATCTCTGTGAGTTTCAGGACAGTTAGGGCCACATAGAGAGACCCTGTCTCTCTTTTTTTTTTTAAAAAGAGGGGGATATGGAAGGAACTTGAAACTCACCCAGGAAGAAGATGCAGGGGTTTACAGAGCTTCTAATTCATGCTATCAATTCCATCTGTAATAAGTCCATGTCCCAATCAGAGTAGTTAGATGGAGTGACAGTCCTACTAAGTGTATTCAAACCACCACATTGGCAATAACACACACACACACATGCACACATGCACACACACACAGACACACATGCACGCACACACACATGCACGCACACACGCACGCACGCACACACACAGACACACACACACCACACACAGAGTCACAGTTAACCCATGTCCTTCTCAGCTGCAGAGAACTGTGGCAAACACAGAGTTCAGCAGACGTGGGGACCCACAAGGCCGTTCATTACAATAGAAGCCCCAGGTGGCCACGCGGGTGATGACATCTTTTGTTGCAATTACTCCTTTTCAGCACATATTTTTGATCACATAGCAATTATCATTGTACCAAGAAAAGGCAGGGTCGGCTAGTTTCAACCTGCATTTTTTACATCTTGCTTTTAAAAACACAGAAGGCAGCATAGAACCATAAATATTTATTCAGATAAAAGAGTCTTTGTCCCAGCTCTTAGCTTTTAAGGGGCAACGGGTTTTCAGCTATCGCACATTGAGCTTTTAACACAGCCACGTATGAGCGGTAGGGCAGACCCCTAAAGATGCATATGGATGGAGCGGCTAATTTCCTGAATCATCACTAGAAATCATCACGATGACACAGAGAAAGGAGACTCGAAGCCCAGGCCAATAGTGAATTGACAGCCATCTTTAGCCACCATGACCTAGGAATGACCCTAAGTGCTGCTGGGTGCAGCAGTGAGATCTATTGCAGAGCACAGGAATTAGGTGTCTAACAGGCTTGGAGACTCCCGCTGTGCAGCAACTAGCTGCAGAATCACTCCAAGGTCTGCTGGGCATGATGGTGGCCAACAGAAGGCAAATTTCATACTCTTTATTATTATGAAATAGACAGAGCTGAGGTTCAGGTTTATTCCCTCCGCTTTGCAGTATTTTAACACTCAGAACAAATACATTTTTGCATTGTTTAAAATGTTTTAGTTTGACAGTTGTCTTGCCTAATATGATGCAAATACACTTTTTACATACACAAGCCAATAATTTTAATTCTGAAGTACCTAAAATGTCACACGTCATTTTATAATAAAATGTGCCCTTTCTTTTGCTTTCCCTAGCTCTTTAACCCTAGAGACTGCTTACATTTTGCATGTCTTGTTTGCTTCAGTCTTTGTGGCTGTGTCAACAATGATAGTTGAGGGGAAACGCACACATGGGGCTGCAGAGCAAGGCTGTGAACTGAATACCACTGCCAGGCTATCCTGTCCCAGAAAGGTTGTGTTAAAACTACTTGGTATTTACTTTTATTTTTGTATAAGGTTTCTTTTCTTTTCTTTTTTTTTGGAGGGGGGTGGGTGGGTGCTGAACCCAAGCCCTCACTCATGCTAGGGCACCCCCTCTAAGTTGTGTCTCCTCTCTCCAATGGTTATTTGAATAAAGTGATTATTAAGAAGTGGTTACTAGGCAACCAAGATGTTTGGTACCTCATTCGCTTTCAGTGAATAAAGTAGAGAGAGTTCTTTTGTGAGAATTGTTCTCCTGGGATTTTCATGAATGAGATGTAAATACACCTACCTGGAGAGAAAAAAAAAGAACAGAGATTAAACTATTTGTACTATTAGCGTATACATAACTCACACGTCTACACGTTAATCACTGAAAATGCAACTGATGGTTTCTGAACAACCTTCTGTATTAGTCATCTTTCTTGCTGTAATCAGATACATGACAGAAAGAACTTGAGGGAAGAAACATCTCTGTCAACTCAGAGTTTCAGAGAGCTCAGCTATGGCTTTTCAGTACTATGTGCTTGGGCAGAACCCTGTGAGAATGAGAGAGTGGGGGTGGGTTCTTTACCTCATCATGGACAGAAGCAGAGAGGCAGGGGACAGGGACAAAATATCTTCAAGGACCCAGCCCAGTCCTACCTCCTCAAATTTTCAGAACCTCCTCAGCTCCCAGTGGGAGACTGCGGGCGACATTTTATATTTAAACCATAATATCTCCATGTGTCACATTTACTTAAAATTAGTCATCAGCCATAAATACACCAATAATCTTTTGATTCTTTTTATTTTCAGTTTCTCAAAGCCTGCTGAAACTTGTACACAGATCCTGTGGAACTGGCTGGTGACTTCAGAAGTGCCCCAGGCAGCAGCAGGGGGGACTAGATTCCCGGGTTTGGGGGGCATGTAAGATCCCCAAGCAGCACAGACTTGGAGGTCCCACTCCAACTGGCAGAAGGCTCATATTTACATCACCGGTAAATAGGAAATGTTTTGAATGGAATCCTTATATGGATTTTTGCTCACTCTCCCTCCTTCCAGAGCCATTAAAAGATTCTGAACTCTACTGCCCTGTGAACTTTTAAGCCCTTGCTTTCCCCAGGACAGCATCTCATGATTTTTATTCCTTGCTGTGCTTTTAATGAGAGAAGCAGGTGTGACCTGCATATTCTGATGGCTTCTAACCAAATTCTAGTCTGAGCATCTATATGAGAACCCAATGGTGCAGAGGCATTTGTAGCTAAAGAAGAGTATTGCCTCCTAGCTCTGTGATGAGTTGGAATTTTAACTCAATTCATAACCTTTTATAAACGGCTCCATCTTACCAGACCTCCATACTTGGAGACCTATTCCTTAATGTTCAGCAATGGTCCTGCAAGGAAGAAATGACCATTAGTGAGCACTGGTGACCTTATTAACTGGGCTAACACTGTTAAATGAATGGCTGGCTATGTACATGTATGTGCCCCATGGACACCTGTCTATCCCACGACAGTAGCACAATCCTGTTATTGACAGTTGAAAAGTTTTACAAGCCCTGCCACTCCCTTCATTTTTTTTTTTTTTTGCTTTAACAAAGCTGTGCAGTTTGCTTCCAGCTTTTCTTCTTCCTTGTTTCTATCCAGCCTATCTTAGTCAGGGTTACCATTGTTCTGATGAAAACCCATGCCGAAAGCTGGTTGGGAAGCAAGGGTTTCTTAAACTTACACTTCTCACCATGGCCCACCATCTAAGGAAGTCAGAATAGGAAGTCAACAGGGCAGGAACCTGGAGGCAGGAGCTGATGGAGCGGTCACAGAAGGGAGCTGCTTTCTGGCTTGTTCTCCATGGCTTATTTAGCTTGCTTTCTTATAGAACCCAGGACCACCAGCCCAGGAGTGGTACCACCCACAATGG